>NC_056748.1:792328318-792555818 GCF_019279795.1 Protopterus annectens | reverse complement strand
AATCTTATGGCTTTACAAAACTTAACAGCAAGTACCTTCAACACAGTTCTATACAGGTGTGATACAGGCTCTTTCAATAGGTCTCTTTTTCACTCTCTCTTTCTCTTTAGGCCTTTCTGTATCTCTCTTGCTGTCATTTCTGTAGCTTTATAACAGTAACAATCTCAAGCTTCCTCCGGGTATCTTCTTCCAGGTCTTTATTCACTTTTGCTGTCCCTCTGGACATCAATCTCCCCTCCACAAAGGCCAAGCAACACTCTGCAGGATCTTTTCTCAGCCCTCCTTTTATGCTGCTTTAATTGTTTCATTAAGCAAAGACATTCTGGTAATATAACATTGTTTTTCTTTGCTCTTTAAAAACATGCACGCTATGGTAAAGATGAAGTCCTACTTAATCATTTTATTTACAACAGTTCACTACAACAGTTCTATATGAGCAACTTGAATCCATATTTATAAACTTTTGTAAATATAAATTTGTACTATGCCGTTTGGTTAGATACAAAACACTATGCTGTAATCTCTCTCTGGATATATTGATATTACTGTGGATACTTACAGGTCTCTCATGAAAGCAAGCAATTATGTCCATTAGAGTTCACTGTTCAGGAAAGATTACATAAAGAAAATTAAGAAAACATGATATTCCCTGTTCCTTTTTATGTGTTTTATCCCCCTCTGCCTGCCTGCCTTGATTCCTCCTCATCACACTCCAGCATATTCATTCCCTAGCAGTGGGGAATCTTCAGATCTGCTAGTGCAAGACTTGTCTGGATGGACCATTATATAGGCAGACAAGAGGGAGTAAGTACTCCCCATGGAATCCCAGGAATGAGAGCATTTTGTTCAATACAGTAACTCTACCCATGACAGACTGACAGTCTGCCTAAATCAATGAGGGGATTCTCAGAGCTCTCCACCTGCATGTGTATGCTCCTGTACATTCAGTAATGAGGGCTGCCACCAGGCATTGGTTTCAGATCAGCAAGCCCACCCTCCAGTATTCCCACTTCAGTGTCACTCCTCCTCTGAAGATTTATGACTGTATGCATGCTGCTCTTCTCTACCCTTTCCCTTGTTGGCCAAACCCATCCACCTCGGTCAATGCCATCAGGTGCTCAGCTCTGAATGAACACAGATTGCCTGGGATGTAATCAGGTCTTTGTCCCTGTATGTCACTGGAATTGCAGCATTTTCCCCATTTCTGCCTTTCGGCTAAATTATAACATAAGAATGCCAGCTCTGCAAGTAGATATCCACTGATACCACCTCTCTGCAGGACCGAACACTGTCTCCTTATGAAAACTTCATTAGGCTGCATGAGATGTAAGTCACTGCCTTAGTTTGTAAAGACTTCCTACACAGGTTTCAGGGAATGGAATCCAACTCGATTTTTAGGTTACATAACAGGATAATCATCTCTAAAACTGTTCCATGGTACTATATTTTATTTTTAAGGTATTTGGAAATATTTTCTCTTCTTATTAATTTTCCCAGTTTCTCATATCATGCTTAAGATATTACATTTTATTTTTATTAAAGTGTTTTAAATTGGCTAGCATAACAGAGATGACAGTGCTTTAAGGGCTACAATAGTCTGTTTGGTTTTATGCTCTGCAATTGAAATATTTTTAGGGCACAATTATCTTAATGACTTATTTAGTTCTGAGTCCGCTCTAGATGGATAAAGAGATAAAGCCTTGACTACACCTCAGCAAACCTGAGTTCAATTAGCATCTTCAGGGCTTGATGGAGCTAGTAGGGGAGGGTGGTCATGCCCATTTTTGGGAAGAGAGGGCAGAGTGAAGCCAGCAGTTCACTACTGTAATCCCTCAGAAAAGCATACATATTTCAAATGTGTTGCCTAAGTAGGTGTTAGTCTCAACAAACCACAACCATCTACCTTTAATCCAGTTGGCAAATGTTCTTAAAATTATTTATTAAACACAAAAATACCCAGCACTACAGAACCTTGTACAGCCATCCTCTCCCTATAGGCTTCTATGCACAATGGACAGACTCCTTCTTAGTCTATCGAAAACAAACAATTGGCCTGGCAGGTCTTTACATTCCGGCTACATTGTCAAAATCTGGAACCTCCATTCCTAAATTAAAAACACACAGCAATCAAATCTACAAAAGTTCAAAATGCTTTGAAAACAACTCTATAGCAACTCTTAGCTCCTTTTGTGTGCAGCTCCTGGATAATTCCAGCTCATTCCTCATTTCCTCCTTCCTCTATCCTCGTGTCCCATGCTACAGCCTTACAGTACCTTAATCCTTTATAAATTATGTAACATCTCTATGTAAATTCCTCCTTCCTCTATCCTAGTGTCCCATGCTACAGCCTTACAGTACCTTATTCCTTTACAAATTATGTAACATCTCTATGTAAATTACTCCTTCCTCTATCCTAGTGTCCCATGCTACAGCCTTACAGTACCTTATTCCTTTACAAATTATGTAACATCTCTATGTAAATTACTCCTTCCTCTATCCTAGTGTCCCATGCTACAGCCTTACAGTACCTTATTCCTTTATAAATTATGTAACATCTCTATGTAAATTACTCCTTCCTCTATCCTAGTGTCCCATGCTACAGCCTTACAGTACCTTATTCCTTTATAAATTATGTAACATCTCTATGTAAATTACTCCTTCCTCTATCCTAGTGTCCCATGCTACAGCCTTACAGTACCTTAATCCTTTATAAATTATGTAACATCTCTATGTAAATTACTCCTTCCTCTATCCTAGTGTCCCATGCTACAGCCTTACAGTACCTTAATCCTTTATAAATTATGTAACATCTCTATGTAAATTACTCCTTCCTCTATCCTAGTGTCCCATGCTACAGCCTTACAGTACCTTATTCCTTTACAAATTATGTAACATCTCTATGTAAATTACTCCTTCCTCTATCCTAGTGTCCCATGCTACAGCCTTACAGTACCTTAATCCTTTATAAATTATGTAACATCTCTATGTAAATTACTCCTTCCTCTATCCTAGTGTCCCATGCTACAGCCTTACAGTACCTTATTCCTTTATAAATTATGTAACATCTCTATGTAAATTACTCCTTCCTCTATCCTAGTGTCCCATGCTACAGCCTTACAGTACCTTAATCCTTTATAAATTATGTAACATCTCTATGTAAATTACTCCTTCCTCTATCCTAGTGTCCCATGCTACAGCCTTACAGTACCTTATTCCTTTATAAATTATGTAACATCTCTATGTAAATTACTCCTTCCTCTATCCTAGTGTCCCATGCTACAGCCTTACAGTACCTTATTCCTTTACAAATTATGTAACATCTCTATGTAAATTACTCCTTCCTCTATCCTAGTGTCCCATGCTACAGCCTTACAGTACCTTATTCCTTTATAAATTATGTAACATCTCTATGTAAATTACTCCTTCCTCTATCCTAGTGTCCCATGCTACAGCCTTACAGTACCTTATTCCTTTACAAATTATGTAACATCTCTATGTAAATTACTCCTTCCTCTATCCTAGTGTCCCATGCTACAGCCTTACAGTACCTTATTCCTTTATAAATTATGTAACATCTCTATGTAAATTACTCCTTCCTCTATCCTAGTGTCCCATGCTACAGCCTTACAGTACCTTATTCCTTTATAAATTATGTAACATCTCTATGTAAATTACTCCTTCCTCTATCCTAGTGTCCCATGCTACAGCCTTACAGTACCTTATTCCTTTACAAATTTTGTAACATCTCTATGTAAATTACTCCTTCCTCTATCCTAGTGTCCCATGCTACAGCCTTACAGTACCTTATTCCTTTACAAATTATGTAACATCTCTATGTAAATTACTCCTTCCTCTATCCTAGTGTCCCATGCTACAGCCTTACAGTACCTTATTCCTTTACAAATTATATAACATCTCTATGTAAATTACTCCCCAAACTCATATTCAGACACATTCTCTGAATACTTCCTCTGTGCATTTCTGGTACTATTTTCTGTATCTATTGCATAGCTATACTGTTCTGATGATTCAGCACAGTCATGTCTGTTTCATCCAATCAGTATTATGATTCTTAAACACTATTAGCATTATATTATATAGAAACTGGTGAAGTATATGCTCAGTATCACATTTCTACTCAGTCTATTTTATTTACTTAATTATTGTTTATGTGTAATGTATTTATTTTATTCAGTTTAGAATTTATCTTATTAATTGTGTACCTAAATCAGGTATGTCAGCATGTCATTATATTATTTATGTTATTGATTTTAGAGCATTTCTCCCACAGCCTCCACTGAAAATGGGCTACTACTACTACTACCCACTCAGACTTTCCCAGTCAACAAAAACAAAATAAATAAATAAATAACATAAAAAAATTCCTAGGTGATACCTCTCAGAGGTGCTGCCTATAATGTAATCCCATCAAATCTTTAATCTTCTTTTCAGCATATTTAGGTGCCTTAAGCAGTGAAGGTAAGATGAAGTATACTTGTATTTCCAGTACCTTAATTATTACTTATTTGATACCTGTTCTGATTCAGTAATGACAAGAGATGTCACTGGTAAATTTAGGCCAAATTTACTGCATGATATAAATTGTAATGTGGTTTCTTTACTTCCTGGTTAAGAGCATTATTATCCATAGATTTTGTGCTGCAAAAAAAAAAGCACTATAAAAAGTCATACTAAAAACATGACTTTAAATGCATGTGTTGTCTTCAAATTCGTCATAAAACCAACATTTTGAGTTAACAGCACTGTTGTCTGAATGTTGAATGTGGAATCAGTGGAACTAGGCATTCCTAAATGTTGCATTACACGAAGACAAAAAGAAAAATCTAGGTAGTATGTTGTTTTTGTTAGATAATATCCCCAAGGCATAGCACATGCCCAAACATGTGATTATAAAACAGTTTCCTTATCAGCCTGCTGTTGGGGATTCCTTTACACAGCAGAAAAACTTCACTTTAAATTTTAAAATGTATTTCTAATTCACTAGTAGTTAATGGTTTTTATGGCCACAAAATATGTAATCAGACGAAAAAACATGAAAAATAACTGTGACTTCCACCAGTGCTTGAAAGGCAGTAATACAAAGACCAAAGCTAACACACAACAGAGAGACAAAATCATCTTACAGATCTCAGTTCATGTAATTTTATTTGGTTGATTAAGTTTACCCTGTTCTGTCAGTGTTTTATTTGGCTAAGTGGATACTCAGGGCATCCAGTATTTTAGATGTGCATTTTCTAATAGCTTCTGCTTTAAAAATATAAAGCCTTAGTAGAGTATTTTTTCAAAGCTACTTACATGTGCAGGTGTTCCTTGTAATGAATACTGCATCGGGTAGGGATTTAGCACAGCCCTGTGTGTGTGTGTGTGTGTGTGTGTGTGTGTGTGTGTGTGTGTGTGTGTATATATACATATATGCTTGACATTTCATTTGTCAAACATTTTTATTGTTGAACACAATAAAAGCAGGCCTTATGAACAAAAATCAGCTGATCACACATGCCAGCTTTATTTCTGTATGAGATTGTGGTACATTTGAAATTAGGGAGTTTTTCCCTTCCTCGCTATACTGCAATATTGGAGTTGGAATGTATAATTAGCAGAGGGTGTGGGGGTGCAGGGGGTGTTGCCACCACTGTAAAAAAGATGTTTAAGTTAGTTTTTTATTTTGTTTTTCATATGGTGGTGATTGATCACTCATTTACACTTGATCACTTGTAGTTCAATATTTTAGTTTTTCAAAGAATGGATATTCACCCCCCCCCTCCACCACACACACACACACACACACACACACACACACACACACACACACACACACACACACACACACACACACACACACACACACACACACACACACACATGTGTATGCAGTCTCCCTATACTGGTATGCAGAGAGCTTCCCCATGCAAAAACTCTTGATTTTGTGTATTTTTTTTTTTTTTATTAAATTCAACAATGTTGTTGTGGATTAGTTTTAACTGACAAAATGGCTCTTGATGTAAAAGTTGCCAAAAAGTATAATACATTCATGTATACTGTAGCACAGCGGGTTGTTAAACATTTTGTTTTCTATTGTTCTAATGTAAAAATACTGCTTTTTGATGTTATTTGCGTTGTGAATCCCTTTGACTTTAACTTGTGAGCTGGGAGTATACCAGACATTAAGAAAGAGTGAAGTAGAAGAAGACATTAATTAACTCAATGAAAGCAACTTCTTGAGGGAATTTAAAACAGATGTGATTGTCTCTTAGTGCAGTGGAAACATTTTGTGACTCAAGAGGTTTAACTTTCATTGTGAGGGAGAACTTTTTTGTAAGAGATGTTTTTCTCTCAATGCAGACAGAACATTTGCTTGGAAGATGGATAATTGCTCGGTAGATATGTTTGCCTCTCAGCAAGAAGGAGGATTGCTTGGAAGAGATATTTGCCTTTGATACAGAAGGAATATTGCTTGCTGCTAACATATGTCTGCTGTAACTGTTATAATATTTGTTTACCACAGGAAAGACTTTCATCAGCACTGAGTCTGTGACTTTCCCCTAGAAGTATTACTGATACTGAAGGAGTTAAAGAAGATGTCTTGTAACGTATTGTTTTTCCATTGACTAGAAAAATATAATGATCTGTTCAAAGTGCTATATCGAAAGTTCCATTGTCTTTGCTACAATTAAGTAGTTGCCCTGATAAGGTGGCTGTTGTGTGCAAACAGTAAGCTAAACATTAGGCAAATACTGTGGAGGCTGTGAATTGCCAAATAGCAGAGCTGGAAAATAAAGATGATGTGAGCTATCTAGAATCTTAGATTTTTTTTTTCTGAGAGGATCTCAATAAATGTTCGAGGAAAGGAAACCTCAGCTGTTTGAGACACTGTCTCAAAAGACTTTCTGAGCTTGTTGCGATCTTATAAAACTAAAACTTGTAATTGCAAATCTCTTCGCGTCATGCTCCAAATATCCACAATATCAGTCCGTGCCAGGCTGTAAATGTCCACAATATACGTAGTAAGGAAATCACTCTACACCAAGCTCCAAATGTCCACAATATACTTAGGAAGTAGACACTTGTTGGCACAACTCCAAATAAAACTGAACTTTCACTTTACAATTTAAAAGAAATGGCAATTCAGCATGCAGCCTTCTTGGTTAAGTTAACATTAACTAGACACACTAAATTCATATTTTACCTTAACCACAGTCCTCCAATAAAAAGTACAGGAAGTGAACAAATGGAAAATTCAAGGAACATCCATAAAAAAACTCTATCACATTTATAATAAATATTTATAATTCATTGCACGTTTCATCTAATTAGGATATGCAGTATTAAATGTAAAAATATATTTATCTTATTTTTCTCAATAAAACAGTAGATGAGTCTAAACAACTTTGCTTTTAAACAGATACATAATAAAAAAAGTCTAAAATTGTTCAAAAAATGTGTTAAGTTTCAGAAAAAAATGCTCAGTGAATGAACTTATTGCAGTAATATTTTTATGTTCCACAAGTGTTTCATTACAATTAGTGTCAACTATATTAATCACACTGAAGGCAGAAATATGAAAAAACATGAGTTTATTAAAACAGTTTAGTGAAATATATCAACTTTGGCCTTGAACAGTTGTTATGTTCCAAAATGAAAAAAATACCCACTTGACTTTGCAAATTTAGGTTCAAAAAGTATTTATAGCATTTAAAGAAGTCTGCATGGTTATAGTCCATGGAGGTAATTCCAACAGTTTTGTTACACACAAACTCATTCCCACACAGCACTTCCAGCAACAGGCTGTGCAATTCAGGATAGCTGCAAAGTTTGGTTAGACCTCTCTTCCAGCACCCCCCCCAAAAAAAAATCTTTGCCTCATCTTCCTCTAGACCACATTCACAACTGCTAATACTGGAATTTTTATTTCCTGGAACTATGAATCTTTGGGCACTGTCCTTATCCTACCACATGATGATATTCCTGACTGAAGAACTAACTTTTTGATTTCTGTTTTTTATGCACCACAAATAGGCAATTATTGCCATATTACTCTCTTACTAGGTTCTCTTCAGCATAAACTCATTATTGAATAAAGCTTCCCCAAATTGCAACAAGTATCCAAAGAGACTCCTACCAACATACAACCTTAGATATATGAACAACAATAAACCCCACTTACAAACTCCCTTCACCAGCTTAAAAAAGCATAGGGCATGCATTCTCACTACTCAAACCCAAAACATGGGAATTAATTATTGATGCATTAACATCCATACGCTCACTCAAAAATCTCCAAAAAAGAGAGAAAACTTTTCCTTATTAACCAGGCTCACTGCAAATATGTCCATGATAGCTGAATCACCTAAATTAACACCAGCAATACAATCAACCCTCCTCTACTACACACATTCTCACCACCTTTCCCCCATCATCTCCTTCTTTCTAACCCACTCCATCTATGTCATGTAATGCTCTCAATTTTTTACATCCCTGCTTATATATATATATATATATATATATATATATATATATATATATATATACATACATACACACACACACACACACACACACGTATATTTATATATATATCTATATATATATATATATATATATATATATATACACACACACACACACACACACACACACACACACACACACACACACACTTGTATATCTATATATCTGTATAGCTATATATGGAAGCATAACCTTCCATCAAAATGGAAAGTAGTTGATTCAACATTGATTGATTACATTCCATCAAAAACATAAACATCGATCCACAAAGGATTGAAAAAATTTTTATTGCAGGGGAACAAGACCCCCTACTAATTATACAAACCAACTACAAGATTATACTACATTGAGGAAAGGGCATATACTCCGATCCCTACTGTGCCATCATCGTTTGATGAAAAAGCCAGTATTTTTTCGTCAGCTGATTTTCAATTCACCGTACTGATTTTTTTTCATACATCACTGTAAAATCTAATTCAAATATGGTTCTGCATATATCCATAATTTTGTATTTTATTTGTCCTTTGGTAACCAGGAAAGTCTGAATGTGCCAATGGGCCATTTTCAGTGGAGGCCCAGGGAGAAATGCTCCACAACAGATTCAAAAACATTTAAACAATAGTTGATGCATAATTGTGTACAAGGAGAGAAAAGCCCCACAATATATTATTTATTTTGCAATGAGCTGGGGAAAAAGGCTCCACAAAATAGACATTCATCAGTATAGCTAGGGAGGGGTGACAGGGGCAACTGCTCTGGGACCAAATTGTTGGAGTGGCTCAATCAGCTGATCTCAATCTCTCTTTAATGCAATACTGGCTTATAAAAGCCGATATTGCATTTCCGGTCAAACTTGAAAGATACAGTGCTCAGTGTGTGGTCTAAACTGTAACAACTGTTTGTTACATTGTAACAAGCAGTTTGTTACAGTTTAAAAAAAAAAAAGAATTATTTTTTTTAACTAAAATCTTAGCAATGTAGCACTCAGTGCAAGCACAGTATAAACTGTAGCAACTGTTTTCTATGTTTGTAGCAAGCAGTTTGCTACAGTTTATAAAGATGATTTTTTTTTAACTAAAACATGAGCACCATAGTACTTTGTGCAGGCAGAGTATAAACTTTAGCAACTATTTGCTAAATTTGTAGAAAACAGTTTGCTACAGTTTAAAAGAAGAAATTACTTTTTTAATAAAATATGTTGAAGGAAAGCTGGGGACAGGGCACAGAAATAGGGCCTGAATTGCTGGGGTGAGGTGTCATGCATCTGGTCTGATTGATGTGCCAGTGGAAGGAACTTCCTGCTTTTTTTTTTTTTTTTAGTTCGTCAGTTGAAAAGCTGAAAGGGTGGGACACTGGTTCATAGTACCAGTCCAGGGTGCTGGTTGAACCAGCTATGCTTCTGCAAACATTTTACAATAGTTTATAAGTAATAATATACAAGGGGAGAAAAGTCCCATGACAGATAAACTCCTTAGAACAGATTGGGGTATACCTTATATACAAGGGGTTAACAGCCTCCACAACTGATTGAAATACATTTACAGAATATTGCTAGGAGAAACTGTGATCAAGAATACAGTTTGTACTGCAAGTAGCAATATACTTTGAGAAGTGGATAGCCTATGTCAAGTAAAGTAATATATAGTAATACTATATTTCTAATAATATATGGAGATGAAAAATAGAGTATTCGATGCTAAAACAGACAGAGTAATAGAATGAAATGAGGAGGGATAATATGCAGGATGGAGAATTACGGACATGGAGGCAGAGAGTGAGTTTATTAGTATTAGAGAAATGAGAATGTTATGGAAGCACGAGAGGAAAATAAACAGTAGTAAGTGTTGGCTACAAGGATGAAGAGGTAGAAATGCATATATTAGTAGTAGTATGATATCATTAAAATGAGAGCTACTTTTAATATTAGGCCATTACTACCTACTAAGGTAAGGAAGTGTTAGTGGCTGAGTGTCAATGGCATAGTTATAGTAAGTAGGTGGTCATCCATCTGTTTTGAGGGTTATTCAGGTCCAGGTTTCAATTAGATATTTTTTTAGGTTGGTCTTGAAATTAGAAGGGCTGCTAGTATGTTTAAGGGATAACGGGATAGAGTTCTAGAAGTGGGCTACACATCTGGAATAGAGAGATTTTTCCTGCTGACAGGTGTGGTTTCTAGATAGTGAGGAACATTTTGTTTTCAGGTTGAAGTAACCTAGCAGGGGTATACTTCTGAAATATGTCTAACAGGGCTTTGCTTTGTTCTAGTTTGCATATTAATTTGTGGACTAGGAATAGCTGGGTATACATAAGTTGATTGGGTAATTCAAGTCAGTTAAGTTGTAGGGCTAAGCAGTGATGGGTTTTGTTATGTGAGTTAGTGGCAAATGTTGCTGTTTTACTGCTTCACTGGTTTCGTTTATTTTGGATGTAAGTTTGAAGGTTAAGCTGTACTGGGGATCCATATAGTAAAGTGGGAAGCAGCAGTCATGTCTAATAGTTTGGTATGGGATATGACTTCTATAGGGTTGTTATCAGAGGCTGTTATTGAGAAATTTTGTTTGAGGTGTATAGCGGCTTTTGGGAGGAATAAAAATTGCTTTTGTTATTTTAACTTGAGTAGAAGCTGGGAGTTATTGAGCCCGCATTTAACGTATGAAAATGACTCTTGGATAATGTCTTGTAGATTAATTGGGTTGATAACAGTACAGATTAAAGTGGAGTCATATGCATATTTTATGAGGGAAGCTTGACATTTGGCAGAGTGCAGGCTGTTGGTAAATATGTTGAAAAGCAGTGTCCCTAGTATGGAACCTTGGGGAACACTTGTTTTGACAGGTAGGAAAGGATGAGTAGAAATTAATCTATTTAACAGACTGGAGTCTGTAGAAAATCCAGCTGGAGAACCAGTTGGTGGAGCTGTTGATAGGTCAAGTTAAGAGAGTTGTTTTAGAAGAAGGCTATTGGAAACAGTATTAAAGGTCTTGGACAGATCCAGAAACATAGCAGACACCAGTTGGCCTTTGTCTCTGGTTAGTTTAATAGTGTACTTTAGGAGAGTTGTGGTAGTGCTATGCCTTGGCCTGTAACCTTGATGGGTGAGAGTAAGGAGGCTGATTGTTTGTAAATGAAACATTAATTGATTATGAATGCACTTTTCAAGGATTTTTGAAACAGGAGAGAATGGCAATGGGCAATGGGCCTAAAGTTGAATAAATCATTGAATTTGGCTCCCTTGAGAAGTAGAATGATGTGAGATATTTTTCTGTGATGCTGGAACATGTGATTCCTGAATAGACCTATTTATGAGAAAGAAAATTCATATGGCTGTTTTTTTAGGAAATCGCTAGGAATTTCTTCTACAGCAAATGTGTGTTTGAGGTATTTCTCGATAGTTGTGGTGGTTACTGATTGAAAGGAGAAATATTATTAATGGAATTGGGAGGTGGGACTGAGTGGGATAAGGTCAGATTATTAGAGGAGGTCAATTTGTTTTGAGTTTGGTTGTGAAGTAGTTTAGCAATGCTAGAGATAAAGTGATCACTGAAAGCGTTAGCTGTTTCTTCCGGTGAGCAATAGGGGTTGGGGTTTGGTTGTTCATTTCAGCCAGGGTGAAGTATTTTAGATATGGTTGCCCATAATTGTCTAGAATATCTCAGGTATCTATTCTGCAAACTGGAGTAATAAAGTTTCTCATCAAGTCTGATTTGGCATTTTGTTTTATTTTCTATGTATTTATATTGTTGAAGACTGTTTTCTGTTTTATTATTGAGCCATACCTACCAGGCTTTAACTGTATTTGTCATTAATTTCCTGGTGGTGGGAGTAAACCAAGGAGCAGAGTTGTTATGTACTCTTTTAAGCTTAAGGGGAGTCAAGCTGTTTCCATAAATATCTTATCAAAATAGACAACAGCATCATCTAGTGGCAAGATTTTTATCATGTACCAGTTCTGAGACTGTAGTGAGGTGTTAAACAGTTGTGGGTCAATGTTGCTCATGTTGTGAGAGGATTTATGTGTGTGTTCCCTTGGAGATGTATGGTATTCTCTTGTGGCATATATGGGCAAGTTGTTACTAAGTGTGCTTGCTATGGTACTGTGGTAACTTATATTGTTTAGGGTGACTTGTTAATAACCAGTTTAGGGTGATAATTTTATCATTTTTCAGGTTGATTCTCATAGGAATATCTGTGTGTGTGTGTGTGTGTGTGCGTGCGTGTATATATATATATATATATATATATATATATATATATATATATATACATACATATATATATATACACACACACACACACACACACATGTGTATATATATATATATATATATATATATATATATATATATATATATATATAAAATGTATACTGTTTCCATTGATATTGTGAGTAATATGTCCCTCACTAAATGGACATCCTGTGCAACCTTACATGTGTTGGAGAAGAAATTGTGGATATCATCTGACAAAAACCTACCAGAATGTCAATTAAGCTGTGTAGAATTCCTATAAGCAATGCTAAGATCATTAAAATGTCACTCTATAAGATATGCCAATATTTTTTTCTTTTTAGTATTCTAGTGATGCTGTCTATGACAGGGTATATTTTGTGACAAAATGAACTTCATGTTAAAGTCTGGTCTAAAGGAATTCCACCTATAAGCACCCTTTTTTCAGCAAAATAAGTTTTGGCTAGTTACTAGTCAAGTTTTCTTCAGAGTATCTCCTATTATGTACACTAAACCTGATATCACTGACTGTTGTGTTACACAATATATTTTCTGTGCATAATCAACAAGCTCTTACAAAATCAGTGTATGAGCATATAAGATGGTTGGGGTGTATACTAGTAGTCAACAGGAAAGTGTTTCGGGCTGTTGACTTTTTTTGGTGTACTATGTGACTTACTCTGTTCAATGTATAAATATATATCCAAATTTTCAATGTGCTTAGAATTAGTAGTATATAAGTGAATGACATTTAAAATTAATATTATTAAATTTGTCAAAAAATTGTGTGGTTTTGCATTAATCCTTTCACAGTAAAAAATCAGGTCATCAATATATCACTTATAAAATGTAACTTCAAGCCTGAAATAATTATCATTGCAAGTGATCTGTTATTCTATCCACCTCATAAACAAATATGCTTAAATTGAAGAATTTTGTTTTTCTGTGTGATTTTTGCCTCTGTACCTGCACACCGTCAGGCCTTTTCCTAAAAATCCTTGATCTCATACACTAGGGCAAGAACCATCAGGGAAGGTAGGGTTACCACCTGTCCCTCTTTGCACAGGACAGTCACTGTTTGGGCATGTGTGTCCTGCAAAAAAAGCTGAAAATGGCAAATGTCCTGAGATTGTATGAGAAAAAAAGTCATAAATTCCTTTATTAGTCATATAAAACAATTATTTTATATCTAAAACACCCAAATATTATATGGAACAGCATAAGCAACTCAAATGCTATAACAATAAGCTTTTGTTTTTAGCAAAAAAAAGTCATGTACACTCCTTTGCACTGGCTGCAGGTAGAGCTTGTCTTGCAAAATCTCATATTTCCACAAATAAAATGTCATACTTTGAACATCTGAAAATTTGGCAGTCCGGGGGGTGGGGGTCATTCAAATATCCACTAGAAGCATCCAAATAAATACAGAGCTGAAATTGATTTTTTTTTCTTTTCTAATAAGTTATCTTTAAACTACGGGCATGGCAACTCTTATAGAAGCATTCATGGTACCCTATGTGCACATAAGTGTGGATGAGAGCCTGTTTCATTTTTTTAGCTGCTTACAGCTGACCATCAGCTGTCACAAGGTCCTCTCCTCATCTACCAGATCTACTGGATACTCCCTTTCAATCCCTAGAGGTTTTCAGATCCACACTCAGGGACAGTGAGGAGATTGTGGCTTCTAATGTAGACTTGTACTGCTGCCAAGGTGTGTTTCTTTTACTTTAAGCCCTAGCCAACATGCATTTGTTAATATCCAGGGGTCGATGTGTTGGTGTATCAGCCTTGGACTGTGGTGACCCAGCCACTGTCCCCAACCAATTCCTCTTTAGGATAGTGCCCCCTCCATGTTCAGCCTCAACTACTGATTGAATGCAAGGTGCATCGAAGCATATGCCATTCCCCCCAGAATTTGCATGCTCATCTTTCCCTTCCAGTGCTTCAAACACCTAAGCTGCTAATGGAAAATGGGTCACCTGAGCTTTAGTCAGGGCTTTATCCCGCTATGTCAGAAAAAAACTCTCTGCAAGTAGGACCAGGTGCAAGGCAGAAACTGATACAAGTAGATAAAAAACACTAGCACCAAATACAGTGAAAAGCACAAAAGAGACTAATACATTAAATACATAAGTATTTTATTAAAGTATAATAAACATCCCAGACCGGTTTCAGCCAACAGGCTTTCCTCACTGGGAATGAAAATAGTTACAACTGTGAAGTGACACACATATATATATAAAACATCCAATAGGATTCTTCCCAAAGTGATCTTCCCAACATTCAAATTGTTTCCTGTGTAGAGAATGAAAAGAGAATGAAGAGTTATGCAATAAAACCACATTATTAATATATAATGTAACAAATAAAAAATAAAACACATAATATTATAAATGGTCATTCAAACTGGGGTGAAAACAAAGCACCCAGTTTAATGATCCAGTACTTCTCTTTTTTGTAAGGATTGAGTGCCATCCTTGCTTGTTGGATCTGTCACCAATAATTCTGTCAATAATAGTGAACTGGAATCTGGCTGAGTTGTGCTGTAAATAATGTCTGTATAGAGTATTAGTCTCTCTCCTGGTTCGTATGTCACTACGATGCTCAGACATATGTAAATGAAGTGGTCGTGATGTTTGTCCAACATAAAATGAACCGCATGTACATGTTGCAAGGTACACCACCCAATCACTATTACAGTTGCCAAAAAATTTAATGTCAAAAATCCTGTCAGTGTTTTTGCTGGTGAATTGTTTGGATGTGAAAATGAATGGACATGATGAGCAATGACCACAGTTGTAAGTACCCCATAGTTTGTCACCTGTCATGGTTAATTGGTGGTGTATAGCTCCAGCCGAGCTTACCCTTTTAAAATGTGAAAAAAATGACTCAAGTGTCCTGCCTCTTCTATATCCATACTTACATACATCACCAATCAGAGGTGTGAGTTCATCATTAGCAGTAAAAATGTTCCAATGTTTGGACATAACATTCCTGATTAAGTTGATGTTTCATCCAAATGCTGTGATGAACCGAATAGATTCATCCTGTTCAGTATGAGTTTTGTCACGATATGTAAGAAGTGAGGTTCTAGTTGAGTTGGAGGCAATTTGTTGAGCACCCTGGATGTCCGGCTCATTGTAACCCCTAGCTCTAAACCTGTTTACCAGATCCTGTTGGGATTTTTCATAGTCATTATCTGAGGACATGCAGGTGGTTGATGTGACAGAGCAAGATGCAGAGGACAGGAAGAAATGGAAACAGGTGATCCGCTGTGGCGACCCCTAACGGGAACAGCCGAAAGAAGATGATCTTTCTTAGGGCTTTACCCATTTCCTTTGCTGAATCATCTTTTCTGGATTTCAGCATCTTATCTCTCTCTTTTTTTTTAATAGGTCTCCCTGGTTTCCATTTCTTACAAAAAAGCAAGAATATAAAGCAAAAATACATAGGTGCTTATATTTAGAAAGGCAATTGCTTATCCCATTCAGGGTTTTAACTGAAATCTAAAATATAATTTTGATGAAAATTTGTGAAGAGAAGCATATCAAACAGTATTACACAGATGAAAATGTTGACACTGATACTGTATGAGAAACACTGAAAGTGATGAAAAGACCTGAAGAAGACTACTAAAAGTATTGGCTATGCAAGAATGCTTTGCACACCTACTATGAATGATTCTGTGGAATGCTGGCATGAGACAAGTATTGGCATGCAAAGGTATTTAGGCATATCTCATGGAATTTCTGATTGGGAAAGAAGACAATTTTATTTATTTATTTACTTACCTAGTTACTTACTTAAGTTTGTTTATTGGGATATGGCACTGGTTAACAATAGCCAGTTGCAGGTCCAGCCCAAGTTACAAAGATAAAACATCAGTATTACAGCTACATAACATGGGAATTAGAGAGTATAAGCATTAACAAATCTAATGTTGATTACAAAGTCATAAGAGGTACACGTAATTTAAATTACACTGACAGGTCCATGAATACAGTCATAAAAGATTTTAGGAAGCAAAACAGTAAAAAGTAAGGTGAAAAGATGGAAGTTCTACATGAAAGCTAGAGATGGTGTTAACTGTCTAGTGTTATTATGAGTTGGACATAAATATGTACTATAATATGTTTCCCATTCCTGTCTTTTTTGTAAATTATAATTAATACTGGAGTACAAAGTTATGAATCTGCACTGGAATCTTCAGCTAACACTCACTGAATAACTACTGCAGTGAAACCTCCACTTGCTTTAGAAAATCGACACAATTTGTAATGTTTGGTGAAGGCATAACTGCAGAACTGGGGTGCTGTCTCATGGTTGTCATTCAATAAACATACCCTAAAGAAGGAGTAAAGATGGCAGAACCTTTGGTAGAATGAGCTCTAGTGGGTCCCTGAAAAAAACTATTTGCCAAGGTGTAACAATACATTTGGCTAATTGGTTAGGAATAGATTGTTTACAAATAGAAGTGCTTAGCTTTTTCAAGGTAAAAGAAACAAGCAGCTGATTAGATTTTTAATGTTTTTTTTGCCCTGGAAATGTAAATCCAAAGTTATGTTTTGGGTTCCGTAAAGATTTATGAAGAGGAAGGTAAAACTAAAACCCAAATTCAAATTTAAGTACATATAAACCTAATAATTGATAAAAAGTAAAGCAACAGTATAAGTACAAAGATAAGCAATTAAATGATAAACAGTAAAAATAATAAAATATACAGCACAGTACTGGAGGCCAATGTCAGTGATCAAGTCACAAAAAAATAGGTCTTGAGTCACTTAAAATCACTGTGCATCTGGGATTACCTCAACCAACCTGGTAAGTAGTTGCAAAGGTATAGCTTCTGAAATGCAATGACTGTTCCCTGGAGGAATCAAGGTGGACCTTTGTAACTACCAGTAGCCCCAGAGTGAAAGAGTACAGAGCACAAATGGGTTGATGCCAGGCCGACAGTTCCTTAAAATAAAGGTGACCCATGTTGCAAAGAGGCAAATAGACCAGAAACAGAACTTTATAATCAATATAAGACTGTAGTGACAAACAGTACAAATTCCACATAATCAGCTTAATTTAGTGGTATCACAGCAATCCTGTTAGTAGCCAGGATGTAGAATTTTCCACCAGCTTGCAGATGGTTAAGCACTGAGTCTGGAAACTCCAAAGTAAGGCATGTACCACCACCATAAGATCTGCAACAGGAATAAGGTGCTTAATGAGGGATATACAGTAGAAGGTTGATTATCTGAACTAATTGGGACCTGGGGTAGTTCAGATATTCAAACTGTTCGGATAATCAAACATATAATTGAACCGGATAAAAAACTTCTAAAAACATTTTTGATGAACATTAAAAAAATGGTACAGTATATTATTGAAGTACAGGTTCAAAAAATGCACACAATCAAATGCGTATAACGTTTACATATTCAGACTTTATGATTTTTCATACCCAAAAACTTTGGAAGGCTGCATTCAGATAATTGATGTTTCAGATAACCACTATTTAGATAATTGACTCTCTAACGTATTCCTCAGGTGGATACAACAGGACTTGTCAACCGCAGGCAGGTGGCTCTTGATGATGAGCCAGTTGTCAAATATCACCAATAGATTCTGCACCTTGGACAAAAATTCCAGTTTGCCATTGCTGCAGATAATGTGAAGGAATTAAACTAGAGCAGATTAATTATAGCTAATGGCATGCATACCCCTGGTGATTGCCTTGGAGGCATTGAGGTTAAGCTGATTATCAATCATCCAGTTGTGGATGCGTTTCAAATCTGCAGCTAGTTTGTTTAAGGCTAACATACATTCTTGAGAGAAGAAGGTACAACTGCATGTTATCAGTGGTACTGTAGTCCTCTCCCTCAAATAATGTCTCCTAAAGGAAACATGTATATGACAAACAGTGCTGGGACATGAAGTGAACTCTGTGGCATACCACCATAGGGATAGTGTAGGGAGAGAAGGAACTAACCCCAGACCCTAATCTCTGAGCACATCCAGAAAGGTAGGAGGCAAACCATTCCAGGATGTCACCTGGGATGCTAGATTAGTGCCTCAAATGATCCAAAAAGGATGCCATGATCAACCATGACAAATTCTAAAGAGAAATCTAAAAGGGCCAAGACTGAGTAACAATGTTGATCTCTCACTAGATGAAGACAACTGAATACACTAATAATTGGTGTACATGTACTTTGTACAAAAATTGATTGCAATGGATTGTAGATGCTAGTGTCACTTATGTTGGAATACTGCTGTATATAAATGACTTTCATAAGAACCTTAACAATGAAAGGGAGGCTTGATGTAGGTCTATTATCAGTACCATATGGATATAAAGCAGATTTTTTTTAAAGGATAGAAATGACCAAAGCCTTGTTAAGGTTTATAAAAAACTCACTATTTAAGTGAAGATACAGTAATCTGGTAACAAAATGAACCCAGCACCTCCAAGCATGACCTATTAATGGGAAACATAATGTATTTATCAAGTATGATTGGGATTCAGAGAATATATAAGAAATAATTATTAGAAGTGATTTTCACATTTATATGGGGTTCTAGACTAAATTCAGTAAAGAGAGGAGTATTATATATGAATAAAGATGAAGGAGAACTAGGACTGTCAAATACAATGGTATTTGCAGCATTTTTAAATTTGTACAAAGTATTGAAGTAGATAACTGAGAAACTTGTAACAAAATGGTTTAAAATTAAGTATGAAAATTGTTAGGACGTAGTGAAAGGAAATACATTAGAAAAAAGAAAATGTTAATTAAGAAATGGAAATTCATCAAGATAAAAATGTGGAAGATAAAGATTGAGGAGATAGAAGAAGACGATCAAAAAACATGATGTAAAAATATAAAGGTACAATATCACAATGTTGACCAATGGAAATTTTTACCAGAGGAAAAGTTAAAGCTATAAAAGAAAGAAACAAATAATGTAATAATAAAGTAGAATGTCAAGAATTTTTTATGCATTACTAGTGAAAGGAAATGTGTCCTATAAAAAGAAACGTGAGAGAATATTTTTGTATTTTTGTAAAGAAGAAACCACAGAACTTGTTTTTTCTGAAATGTAAGAGGGTGAAGAAACTATGGAAAAATTATGTGAAGAGGTTTTTTGGAGATGTAAAAAACATTAGTAATATAAATATGGATATGAATATTATAGGAATAGAAGCAAATATCTTAAGAACAGACAAAAAATGTTTAATGTAGTATGCATAATCTGGAATGGTATATTAAATTAAATGATGTTTATTGGGAAGTGCATATTGTCAATTATATTAAGAAAGCCATATGGTTTTGGTGGGTATGGAAAAAACAGTGGAGGTCTACTATGAAGAACAAGGTATGAGAATGGTAATTATAAGACTGGTATTTTTATATACAATATATAACAAAGTTATTAGGTAAGCAACTGTGCAAGTTTGTAAATGTTTACATTTACAAATATGTAAAACTGTAAATTTGTAAATAATGTGTTATATAAATAAGATGTAAATGAATATAGGACCCCTACTCTTTTTGTAGAAGGAAATGTTACAACAAGCTAGATGGTGGCTGCACAATGCAGCAGGAGGAGGATGGAGTAGCTGCTGGTCCTGGTGATGAAAATGTTGTCGAAATTACTACAGTGGTGTCTAATGGTTAACCAGATGAATTGCATGTAAATATGACAAATGCTGAAAATTGGAGATTGAAAATGTGACTTTGTGGAGTTGATTAATGGATAAAATGAATCCCAAAGAAATAGCAGTTCCTATGGTAAAGGAAGTGATATTGGGGGATAAAAGGAAGGAAGTTAGTCCTGTGACTGTTTGCCAGTCATTCCAAGGATCCGACAGTATACTGCAAACACCAACAACAGATGTTCCTAGTGTTACATATGCTACTGTTGTGAAGAGTTCACAGTCTGAACTTGTTAGGAGCAATGCAAAAAAACAAATCACTAACCTGGGGTGCACATTTCATCCTCTAAAGACATTATTATTGATCAGTATGCTGCTTTGGACTTTATTGTTGCTCCTTTGGGATTTACAATTAAAGGCATTTGAGCATTTATACATGTGGAGGAGGACACCTTTTGTGATATTGTCTTTGAAACTGCTGGGACTGCAGATCAATTTTTACAGCAGGTTGATTTGAAAAGTTTGTGTCAGCGATGGGAGCACTATACATGTACAGCCGTGAATATGAACTGATTCCACAGTTTAGAACTGCGGACATTAATGATACTTTTATTAGGCATTGTTTCTTATTTCTTATTTCACTGTGATCATGTTTTAAATATTAAGGGAAGTATGATAAAAAAATGTTGTGGTTCCTTATCACATCTGATTCAAAAGTGCGATAAGTAATATTGTGGTCAATGTGGTGCTCTAGGCCATTCTGCTTCTGTGTTCCTTCTTGTAAGGAATGTAAAACTTTTGGTTATTTTGGTTTGACTGTCCCAGATTACTTGCAAAAGATATGGAGGATACTAAGCACATTACGTAGGATGCCAAACATAAAAACAATATATCAGGGACTGAGAAGTCTCCTGGGGAAAAGGTTATAGCACCATATATCAAGGCTGTGCAAGAAAATGTTCCTCTTATAACTTCTGATATGTTCAAGTATTGGCTATAATTAACTGATTGTGATTCTAAAAGTGCAGTTCTGGAAGCTGAACTTACTATAACAGTGGATGCTTGAATGATCATTGCTGCAGTAACCTTAGCTATATGAGGATATAACAGCCAGCTGCCAAAGCTTCAGGACTCCTTCCACATGCCCAAACTGTCAAGCTGAGCTGACTGAAAGACATGTTTGGGTATAAAGCCCTTCAGAGCTTTAATGCTACAGCAGACTATGCTCCACTGAGGATTTCGAGGATCCATGGTCATCTTATCCTTTCCTTTATTGGCCTGATAAATTCAGTTTGGGGAAAAAACTTCCAATGCCTTAATTTTTGATGATGTTTTATTACTTTCCTATTCAGTGAAGTTATTTTAAAGATAGGAGTGTTTTGTTTTAACAGTCTATTTCAAGACTGTAATGAACTTTTAAACTGTGCACCCATTTTTAACTGACAGTTTAAAAGTAGTGTAAAGAAACTGGAAACTTCTTCTCATTTGAGAAATTGTGTTCAGTTTTCTTTTGTGGGAATAGCATAGTTTTTGTGGTTATTTTTGCTATGTTTTTCTGTCGAAAAAGTAACTTTTGCAAACTGGAAATTTTACCAGGAAAGGGGTACCATAGTTGGTCTTTCTTCCAGCCACAAAAGGAAAACATTAAGCAAACAGCTTTTGCCACTAGTAATTTGCCTCAGCCACAGGTGGGTGACTGTGCTGTGTCCACATCACAGCACCACCTCCGCCATCCTTTCTTTTACCAATACCATCAACCATAACAGAAATAAAAACACACTATCCTTTGCCCTTTTTCTTGATCTCTCCAAAGCATCTGATATGGTAAACCCACCAGCTACTTCTCTAAACTCTGTCCACATTATCCCAGGATAGCAATGCTATTCAGTGGTTCCAGTCCTACCTGAGTGGTAGACAACAAGCAGTCCTATGGCAGGACAACCTATCCACTCTACTACCTCTCTCTCTCTCTTGGAGTTCCACAAGGCTCTACTCTTGGACCCCTTTTGTTCTCTATCTTTATCAATAACTTTCATTCTGCCATCCCAGATGCAACTTGTATTCAGTACGCTGACGATTCGAAACTCTCCTTAGCATGGAGAACATCGATATCTGTGCAGTAACAGAAACCTGGTTCAGGGGTCCCGAGAGCACCCCAGCACTACCAGGTTATACCTCATACCATGCTTTTCGGCCCCAAAACTTGGACCGAACCACAAAAGGAGGGGGAGTATCGATATTCATCAAAGATACCCACACCTCCAGGTTGGTGGCAAAGCACGAAGCATCAGAGACTATCCATGTGCAACTAACAGTGGGTAAAACTGCCTTCCAGTTTATAGCCTGCTACAGACCACCCTCCCAAACCCAGGAACCCCACTCGGCCTTCCTGAGAACACTGGAAAATATGAAGGTCTCTCCGAACACCATTATATTGGGCGACTTCAACTACCCAAACATAGATTGGGAGCATTACTCTAGCTCCAACACCCTTGCCCAAAGGTTCCTAGAATTCATAAACTCAAATGCTATGGAACAACTTGTTACCACTCCCACAAGAGGGGAAAACATACTGGACCTGATCATCACCAACATGGGGACTCTATGCTCCAGACCAGAAGTGTATCCCTCACTGGTAAGATCAGACCATAAACTGATCTCACTGGATATTCACATCCTGACCCCACCCCTGCCCAGAAAACCACAGTGAAAAACTTCTCTAAAGCAAATTTCACACTCCTCAAAACCGAGGTGGAATCCTTCAAAGCCCCCGGCCTGTGGAAAATACGCCCAGACCGCAGAATCCTTTATAAATGCATTCTATGAACACCTTCAGGACTGCATGGATCATGCAATCCCAAATAAAACCAAGACCCAATCCTCCAAAGGCAGACGACCTGTCTGGTGGACCCCAGCCATAAACAAACTATACAATAGAAGGAGGAAGCTACTACATGATAGAGCAAAATCCCAAAAGGGAAGGCATCTCTGATCAGTATTAGCAAAAACAAAGGGCACTCATAAAATCGTCAAAGGCCAGCTTCAGAGAAAAATTGCACAGGACACTAAGGATAATCACAAGGCTTTCTTTAGTTATGTTAGGAACCTGGGTGGGAATTCCCAGATATGCTCAGAATTAGTCCAAAATGACAAAAAATACACTGATCCCACAGACATTGCCAACATCCTAGCTGACAGGTTCAGCGCAAACTTCTCCCCATCAAAAGGGCAAATATCTATCCCAGCAGAGTGCTGCCCCCCTGACATCTCAGATGCTCAGGTGGGAGCCGCCCTCTCCAAAGCAAAAAACACAGCATCAATGGGACCAGACGGTGTCCCAGGCAGCGTCCTACATGAACTCCAAGAAGAGCTAAACCCAAACATAAAACTACTGTTCAATCTCAGCCTTACTACAGGATATGTACCCAAAGAGTGGTGTACAGCAACAGTGGTCCCTCTCCACAAAGGTGGTGCCTCAACGGACCCTAGAAACTATCACCCCATAAGCCTGACTAGCTTGGTCTGCAAAGCTATGGAAAGGATCATCATGGACCTCATAAATAAAGATATTGGGGACCTACAGACACTGGATCCTACCCAGTTTGGCTTTGTTAAGGGCAGATCCTGCCTCTTAAACCTGGTTGACTTCTTTGAAACAGTCACCAAGGCCATTGACGAAGGGAAAGTGGTCCACACAGCCTATCTGGACCTCGCAAAAGCCTTCGATACAATACCCCACTCGGGCATTATAGATAAGCTCACCAGCTTAAATATAAACCCCTATGTCACTAGGTGGGTTGCAAACTGGCTCAAGGACAGAACCCACATGGTTAGAATTGCTGGAGCCATGTCAGACTCCAAACCAGTTACAAGTGGCATCCCACAAGGCTCAGTCCTGGGACCTCTCTTGTTTGGTATATATTTCTCGGAGGTACAGGCCAACACGGAAGGACTGTGGCTGACCAAGTTCGCAGATGACTGCAAACTGGGCGCCATAATCGACTCTCCAGCCGACACAAGTATCCTCCAAAAGGGCCTCGTAGAAACAGACAACTGATGCCAGAGCCATGGGCTCAAGCTAAACGCCAAAAAGTGTATAGTCATCCCCTTTGGCAAAAACAAAGTGCCCAAAAATTACCACATAGGTGGTAATCCATTAAGTACAGAAGAAGTAATGAGGGACCTGTGGGACCCAAGTTGATAGCAATCTCTCATTTGACAACCACATGGCCAAAGTGGTTAGAAAAACATTTTATATAGCCCACCTAATCATGAAGGGATTCACATCTAGATTAGGGGAGGTCATCGTGCCTCTTTACTCATCCCTCATCAGGCCCATAATTGAGTACAATGCCCCTTTTGGGATGTACCTTACCAAACACCTGCAGCAACTGGAAAGACCCCAAAAGTACCTCACCAAGAGGATCAAAGGGCTCAAACAGATGCCATATGCTGCCCGGTTAAAGAAACTCCAGCTCTACTCAGTGGCATACCGCCTGCTCAGAGGTGACCTGTGCCTGACGTACAAGGCCATGTCCAACCTGGAATTAAGGGACATGCTGCACCTCAAAAAATCCAAATCCCATTGAGCTACACGCTCGAGAGACTTGAACCTCAGCACTGAAATAAATAGGACATGCTGGAGGGACAGATTCATAACCCAGAGGCTCCCTTCACTCTGGAATAAAATCCCAGTCCAGGTTAGGCAGAGTCCCTCATTGACTCTTTTCAAGAGGAATCTTGATGAGTGGATGGGAGATCGTAGGTTTACCACGGGTATCACTTCTGTGTCACTGTTAGACAGAGGCACAGTATACATACCTCGAAAAAGGGCATAGCAAAATTAATTTAAAATGGGTGGCGAAAACCAAACATACTCTGGCTAGGCTTATAAATGCCCTAGGGCAGATAGCCTAGTATGAACCTATGAACCTATGATCTGCTCTGCCTCCAAACCAGCAGATCTACTATCCTTAACCCAACAAACATTCAACATAGTAGAAAACTGGCTCTATAATAAATGTCTGATTTTTAACCCTAATAAAACCAAGCTACTGCTCTTCTTCCCTACCCATATGTCCACTCCTTTCCCCTTTACAATAACTTCCAACAATGGTACCATTACTTCACCAGATACCCATACAAAACTCTTAGGGTAATAGTTGATAATAACCTCAAATTTGATATGCATGCCAATCAAACTATCAAAACAATTAACAAAAAACTTGGTTCTCTATATAGAAATAAACCTTTCCTTACCCCATTAGCTAGGTCTGAAATTGCCCGCAAACACCTACTCACTACCCTCCTGTACGCCTCACCTATCCTACTTAACATGAATAAATCAGTACTTGGTAAACTCTCAAACTGTTATAACCATGTCACCAGAATTGCCACAGGATCTAAATATTGGACACATCATTGCCAAAACCTCAAACTTTTGGGGTGGCTAGAACATCCCAGTTTACTTCATTATAAATCAACTTATAGTAATGCATAATGTCCTCAACCACCCTGAAAACACCCCTAGTCTAAAAAAATCTCATAAACACCTATTGTAACCCCAAGCCACTTCACTCTTCAAACAAACTGCTTGTTCAAACACACAAACCTAATAACTCAGCCGATGACTCCCTATTTTCTAACTTTGTGAGCAAAGTCTGGAATTCACTTTCAGCTGACCTCATACGAATAACCTCGCACTCTCTATTCAAAAAAAGCCTCAAACAGCATCTCATGGCACACTGGCTATGTCCACGTACCAACCTGGACTAACTCTCTTATGTTGAGTTTGGGGGTTAGTAATGACAGAGTTAGTAGTTGATGGCCTGGGGTCAGTGTATGAAAAGGTTGAAGGGAAGGGGGGTCCAGCATTAGGGGTGTTAGTAGGTCTGAATTTGACTTTCTGAAGAGTTTGTTTCAGCTATTTGTGATTGAGGAGTATTAGGTGATAGGGTGTGCTCTCCATTTCTTCCAGGGTTAAGTAGAGAAGATATGGAGTGCCAAAATTTACTGGGGTTGATTTTATGCTGGAGTTGAAGCTGGGAATAATATGAATTCTTATCTGTGTTGGTTAGTTTTGTCACTTTGTTACGTAGTGTTTTGAAATTAACATGATTTTGTTCTTTTTTTTTTTTTTCCAGGTTGACCGGGCTAGGTCCCTTTGCTTCATCATGTGTTTACATTCCTTAGCGAGCCAAGGTGCTGGGTTCTTTTTGACTCTTTTCATATGAATGGGAGCTAGTGTATTAAGTATGTGAAGGAAGGTGTTTAGTACAGCATCATTAAGGGGTAGTTGTTTAAGGGATGTCCAGTCTATTTCCTGTAGGAGATTGTTGAATTTATGATGACAAAAATTAATTGAGTTCCTAACTGATTTTATAATGTGCACTCTTAGTTGTTGGAAGTTTGTTCTAAGGGAGTAAGCTGGCAGATGATCGCTCAAGGAGCTAGACAGTGTACCAGAAAAGGGGTAATTAGCAGGGTGGGATACTAGAATCCAGTCTAAGGTTGATCGGCAGATAAGATCTTGATAAGCTGAGAAAAAAACATACAGATTTATACTATTTGTGAGGGAGCTGGAAACTATTGTTTGCCAATCTATATTTATGTCTCCTAATATTATTGTTTCAAGGTTTATTGTTTGAGATGTCTAGGATGTTACCTGGTGGGATATATATTACTATTATGCAAATTATTTTTGATATATTGAGGTTCAAAAAGGAGATTAGTACCTCAGCATTGGAAAAGATGGGTATATTACTGGTGTAGGGTGTGATGCTGAGTGTAGACGGATATAGAAGTGCTATCCCTCCCCCTTTTTTAGATCTATCTCTTCTGGTTATTGCAAAGTTTGGAGGTGTTATTTCTGAGTTTCTTTTACATTGGGATATAGCCATGTTTCAGTAAGGGCTAGTATGCCAGGTTTATTTAGATCAATCCAGGCATGCAGTGGGGCTATTTTATTACATATACTTCTAAGGTTAAATGTAAGTATGTTTAAATCTTTGGGGTTACTCTTGTGGTTAGGATTAGAGGGTGGGCCAGAGTTAGGATGTATGTCTCCACATTTGAGTAAATAGGTAATGAAGAATGCATACCATGGGAAGTGTTTTTTATTCTTAGATGAGGGTACTGGTGTCAAGTGTGGTTTCATAGGAGGTGAGGATGCCAGTTTGTGGCTTGAATAGAATGGGAGGGTACATGGGAAAAGCTGGGAGGAGATACGTGAGAAGCTGTGTTGTTTATTGGGGAGAGGGTTAGAAGAGGAAGTTGTGTATTGGTGTGTGGGGGGTATGCAAAGATATAGCTGTAGTGAGGTTGAGAATTAAGAGTAAAGAGGCTAGGGAAGTTAGGAGGAGCATGTTAACTGTGATAGTGGGTTTAAAAATAGTAAAAGTGGAATTTCTGTGTTTGAATATAGTATCAGATGTAAATAAAGACTGTTATCATTTGATGTGTGTGCAACTGAAGGTAAAGTTGGAAATGTTTTGACTTCAGAGTGGGCTTTGATAATGTGGTTAGGTGTTTTACCTTGCAGTTTATGATAAGGATGGGTTGGAGAGATGTGATTGGTCAGTAGTAAAATTATGGTGCAATGCTAGTTTGTGTGTATAGTAGAAGAGAGGGTGGTAAGCCTGGAGTTAGTTTAAAATACTTTGAGGTGGTGATTGTATTGTGATGGCAAAGCAGAGTAAGATGCAAAAAGATATAGTAGAGGGCATGTGAATTCAAGGTGATGGATGTAAGGGAGAGCAGATAAGTTTGGCTAAATAAAAGAAAGTAAGGTGTGCATGAAATCTGAGTATGGACCAGGTAGAGTTGTATATAACTGGATCATATGAATGAGGGGGAGTGGTTTGCTTAGGATAAGAGAAGCGGTGCTGGGGGAGCGAACTGAGAGGGAAGAACCCCCCAGATGGTTTACCACCATAAACAATCAATGAGGTAGGATGTTCATGGATACAAAAGACAAGTTGTCTGAACTCTAAATACTTGTCTCGAGTCACAGCATCTAATTTTATAGTGATGGGCTTTTCAATGTCTTTCCAGGGATTTATTACACTGATAAGAGTGAAATATGCTGAAGTGTTAATGTAGCTTCACCTTCAGCAGTAAAAGGCCTATGAGTGTGGTTGAGGATATCCTTCCAACAGATTAAACACCACAAAACAATGCATACTAGACTTAACAAATTAAGTTATTTGCAGATAGCCTTACATAATTTAACTTTATTTGTTGCTTGAGAACTTTTACCAACTGCAGGTGAAATTCAGCTGTGCAAGTTCTTTAGGTAGTGTTATATGATGTCTGACTACTGCTGCTGCTGCAGAAGGTATATGTGCTTGTTTCACTTTTTGTAGAGTGGAGCAACTGGAGAGAGACACTTGGGACATGGGGTAGTGAAGTGGCTAAGGCTACTGCAGCAGTGATCAGTGTGATAGACATCATTCTTTACAAACAACAGTAAAGTCCATTGTGGAAGAGGGTGGGAAAGGAGAGAGATGGCAGTGATGATATACAAAGCTCTGAAAATGAGGAAATGGATGAAAATGGTGCCACTACTGACTGGTAAGATGGTACATAAAAGGAAGCTGAGACAAGGGGCTATTAAACATTCTGTTAAGAAAGGAAGAGGATACACTTGTCACTAGCAGTTTAAATGTGAATTTTGCAGATTACAGATTTTGCATTTTTGTATGTGGACAGGTGCTGATGTCAGTTTACCTGATATAAGATTACTTACTAATTTACAAAAAAAAAAACAGACTGAGGTTATTTGGGGGCATAAACTTGTTTGGAGCTTTGGAAGAGATTTATGCCCTGGTATAGCTGTTTTGTTTAAATCCAGTATTTTTTTGTTAGCTGTATTAATTACCATTCTTAGAAAAATTCGTATTTGTGGTATGCAATCCTTGGTGGGAATTTTTAGACTTGTTGTTTATATTCCTACTAGTAATAAAGTCTAGGGAAGATATATTTCGTATATTACAACATTTTTAAATGTTAACTGTGCCATTATTGGTGCAGGAGATGGGAACTGCCACATGAGAGCTGACAAAGCACATACGTAAAGTTACTGCGTGAGATATTATACTCTAATAATCTTGTCTTAGGATCTTACTATTGGGCCAATTTATCATAAAGGTAGGTTACCCACCAAGATTGATTATTTTTCCTATAATTCCTTCTGTTCTTATTCATGTAAATATAACTGATCATATGGCATTGTTTTTTGAGCTTGTCGGCAATGTATTTAGTTTACCAGTTGGTTGTATCTTTCGGCTTTTCCCGGTTAGGGGTCACCACAGCAGAACTACGGTCCGCTAATGATTGGCAGTAGATTTTTACATACCGACTTACCAGGCCTGACACACAACCTTCAACGAAGGTACGCCCATTCACGCATGTCTCCACACAGAAGACACTTTAGCTGAGAATCGAACAGGACAACATCTTACTGTGAGGCGACAACGCTGCCAGTTGGTAAAGGTATTAAAAAGTTAAATGGGTGGGTAGAAAGAACAGTAGAATGGAAAGATATGTTGCATCTGTTATGGGTACAAGTAGTCACTTTAATTGAATTCAGTGAAAACCGGTCACAGTGGTGGACACTTTAGAAAGCAAAACATAAGACCATATTTGTTCCTGTAGAAAAAACAAATTCTCAGTTTAAAAAAAAAACACAAGAATAAGTATTTCCCTGCTTGGAAGAATTATGAGGCTTCCTTACAGTCTGTACACTCTGATTTTTGTCTAGAATGTGAGACAGTTTTAAAAACACAGCTGCTATAATAGATATTATTTTAGCAAAGCAATGATTTGTTATTCAAGGTTCTAAATAAGAAGTATCTCCCATTTTAATATGCACTTTACAAAAAGATTCTGAATTAACGCTAGGGTTGCTTAATACTGATGGTGTAATGGCTACCACCTAGTCCCAAATAATGTAGATAGTGGAAACTTGTTTTCAAACTTTTTTGTTGTGACACAATGGAATGCCCCTCACATTTCTGCAGAAGAAATTAAGGTATTAGATGGCCACATATCTTTGTTAGAATTAGATTCTGTTTTGTGTGAACTTTCAGCTGATTTATCCCCAGGTACAGATGGGTTCAATAAAAATATGTCTGACAGACAGAAACTTATTTTTCTCAATATATTAAATGAATGTTTTGATACAAATTTAACTAGTGGGTCTGTGTGTGATAATGTTTTAAGATTTATATTTAAAAAGAACACAAAGAATATATTCAAAATCAGAGGCCCATTACATTAGCAAACATCATACCTATAAAATTTTCTGTAAAATGCAGTACATTAGTTGTGTTTTCATATATAAAATTCATTCAGGTGTTTTTGGTGTAAAGGGGAGACTGAGTATGGAAATAGTAGTAGTGTTACATGAAGTCACTGGTAGTACTACTCATACTAAGAAAGGCCTGCTTAACTCATGTGATATCCAGAAAGTCTTTGAAATGATTTTTCATAAAAGCTTGTTCGATATACTGAAATCTTATGATACCAGCACTAAATCTTTGCATGTTCTACACAGTATTTATGAAAATTCCTTGGTTAGGCCTTTAATAAATGATTAGCTTTGAAATAAAATTAAAATTCTTTGAGGTGTCAAATAAGGTTACCCATCGAGTGGCATGGTATTTATTTAACCTGGTGATGAATGCTGTTATAGAGTGGAATGTTCTAGACAGTACCAATCCTCACTCTACTGCTGCTCTTTTCTTATGTTGATAATTTTAATCTTACACTTAATTCAGAATAATATATTAATACTAACCTTCAGGAATTTAAAACTATATTAAGAAAAGTGGGATTGCCCCTTAATATGCAGAAGTGTGTTGGTTTTGGTTTTATGTCATCTTTGCATGAAATCCAGGTTGTGCAGAATAAAATTACTATTTTAGAAATAGCTTTAGGTGGAGAGCAGATATTTCTGAGATAATGAAATTAAATTCTTATTGATACACAAAAGGTTTTGTATACCTAGAGTTATTTCAAATTGTCCTTTTCAAAAATTATATTTTGAACACTATTATCCGAGGAAAATTAGATTATACAGGGCAAGTTTTTCTTTTTACAATAAATTAAGGGAATATATTTTTAGACATCTTTTTTGGTCTGTTTGTTTGTTGGGGGAAATAGGTTACATCCTTTTTAAGAGAAATTTTATTTTTTGTAAAAAAGAAGATGTTGAATTAGGTCTAATAAATCCTATTGTCTATTTAGCCTCTCTACATTTATAATGGATACTTCTTAGGTTATACCATGGTGGAGTGGATTTTCTTAGTAATTTTTCATGGAAAAATATGATGATACTTGGCAGAGTATTTATGGGTAAACATAGGAAACTGTGCCATTGCATCTTAAAGGACTACACTGATAAAATAATTAATAGATAAAGAAACAGTAAGTTTACAACTAAGTCCAGACAATTGTACTATTTATATGTGATGGAGTCTTACTCTTTTTGATAGTCCATGAAAAATATTTATTTTCATATTTTACAAAGTATTAATGGTAGAAAACATAGTTTCCAAAATATTAAGGAAATTAAAAACTTTTTGTGGTGACTCTTCTTAGGCAAATTACCAGTTAAAGGTAATATGAAATATAAGATTAGACATCAATGTTTGTCACAGGCCTAAAGCAGATACCTTATGCTGACTGTCTACAGAAATTCCAGCTATACTCTGTCGCATATCACCTACACAGAGGCGATTTCTGCCTAACATACAAGGCCATGTCAAACCCAGATCTGTTGGAGATGCTATACTTAAAGAAATCCCAAATCCCTCTGAGCCACATGCTCCAGGGATCTTAACCTTGTCATCACAATGACTAGAACATGCTGGAGGGATAGATTCCTGACCTAGAGACTCCCCATGCTTTGGAATAGGCTGCCCATACATGTCAGGGAGAGGGCCTCAATGGCCCTCTTCAAGAGGAACCTTGATGATTGGATGGGAGCTAGGAAATTCAGTCTGGAGATCACATCAGTAGCCCTGCTAGACAGAGGTCCAGGAAAGTAAATATTTGTGGGAAGCAATAGCCAGGGAATTGTTATGGCTAGGCTTGTATAGGCCCTAGGGCCGATAGCCTAGTACCTACCTATGAACCTATTTGTAATGTTGAAGAAATCCTTTCACATGTTGTTTTAGACTGTTCTAGAATTCATTTATTTTGACAAATGCTTTTATATTCTTATAATATTAATTTTATTTTTCCAATCACATTAGTCATGATTCTGTATGGGTATTACTGTAGGTCTTTGCCTATGGAAGTATGTTTCACAGAAGTATGTTTTGTTGGGGTGTTATGGCATATTTGGTTTGCAAGATGTGAAGAATTATTGTTTAACAAAATTTGGGATTGTGTTTTGATATTGGGAAAGCTATGGAAATGAATGTGGAAGAAAGGGTGGGGGAATATATGTTTGTATTTCTCAAACTGATATTGTTGGATTACTGGACATGTTTCTTATTGTATCACTTTTTATTGTATGTATATTTTTTACCCTTGTTGATTAATGTGATGTTCTTGCTTGTTTTCATAATAAAAGTCCCCTACTTTTTTCAATAGGTATTGTGGGATGTTTTACATCCACCTGAGATACTACCAGCTCAAGCAGAGAGGACCTCAGTTTAACATTTCATCAAAAGCATGATACAGTCAGGAGTACAGCACCCCCTTATGCTGCACTGCACTGTCAGCAATCAATCTCCCTGGTGTGGGAATAAAACCCACCAAAGTTGAGTGCGCTGTCTGTTGTGCCACTGATACTGCTTTGTTTTAGTTTAAGCAGAAAGGATTCTGGAGGTTGTAGAGGAAGTTGCAGAGGTGAATGCAATTATGTGGGAAGAAGAGAGGAAAGATGATTTAGAGAGTGTGGTTTGAGTAAGAAAACAGGTTTGGGGAATAACTTGTGATGGCCTAAGTACAGGATAGATGTTTTTTATATAGCATCTAGCAGTATGTGGACAGGCAGGATAGGGATAATAAAATTAAAGAGTAGAGGATGCTGCTAAGTAACTTGGTGAAAGATGGCTGCAGAATAAATGACTGTGCTTAATGGGAGTACTGTTAGTATTTGGAAATGATGGAGAGTGGATAAGGAAGGACTTACTACAGGGAGGATTTAGTGGAGTAGAAGTGTAAGGGTAGGGAGTTATGGGGTATAAAGGGATGGGCATGGTATAGAGAGGAGAGAGTAGATAGTGTACTAGACAACTAAGTGTAGATTTTTGGGGGAGGGATTGTGACACAAAGATATATGGGGATGGTGGAATTTGTAGTTTAAGTATGGATGAAGACTAGATGGGGATGGATGTAAGTTTTGTAAAATGGTGTTGTGAAGAAGAAAATGTGTGATTCATCATAAGTAGTGATGGGAAAGGGTGACTGGTTGTGAGTGGTGAAAGGAATGACCAATGGATAATAAATGCAGAACAGGTTGAAGTGGGTGAGATTGAGGGTAGGGTGTGGGAGAGAAGTGGATTTCACCCCCCCTCCCAAATGGAAAGGCTTTCCAAAACCCAAAACCTCTATGTGAAGGATGGTGCACTCTAGATGGAAAATAGCAGACATGCTGTGTTAATCCTACAGTCAATAGAAAGGTGAGTTACAGTACAGTTTCTGAGATTGCCAAGTTGAAGTGTGAGGGGAGGTAAGAAGAACTAGAGTGGCAACTTTGAATGCTTACCTTAGGAGTACTAGACCAGTAACAATAAATATACATGTGGTATTGAATTTCGATATATTAGGGGAGCATTATAGGAATAGTCCTCGAGATACAGATTTAAGGCCAGGGATAGAGCTGTTGTTTCCAAGCAACTTGTCAGGCCAGTCTAATATTTTTAAGAATAGTGGTAAACTAATTAACACTGGTAAAAGAAATGTCAGAAATATTTGATGCAAAACTTTCTGATAAATTGTGTGGACTATTAGTATTCTACTCTCTAGATACCACTGCCCTACATGTGCAATACTCTCCAGTATAATTATAGGCATTTATGCATGTTTTTTCTCATTTGTTGGGAAAGCAACATGTTCTTACATTTTAAAACTCTACTCTGTTGCTTCTCTCAATTAATTTCTCTTTGTTTTTGTTTAGTTTTATTATTTAGAAATTGTTGCTTTTAACCTATTTTCTTTATCTCTGGGCTTCTGGTTTTTACTTGTTTAAAATCTTTGAATGGAGTGTATTATTATTATATGTATGTATTTTGTTATTATTTTTATGATTCTATAATTTTTCTTGATTTTTGTATAATCCTTACATCTTTACAATTCTGTTTTGAATGTGGAGTTTTTTGCTCCCAGGTCTCTGTTGAAAACGGCTTCTTGGTCCAGTCAGACTCTAGTTAAAAAATGTAAATAAATAGTAGTGTTCAAACTTTTCTTTGAAAAATTCTTTAGCTTTATAGTGAATGTTTTCTCTCTTACTGTTTTATACACTCTAACATTCTAAGTTATCTGCCCTGTTTTTATTCTCCAAATTTTCATTTTGGTTCTCTGATGTGCCTGCTTTCTTGAAATAAATTAAGATGGCTGACACATCTGTGCTTGCTACTACTAATTATTTTCATCTGCAGTTGAATATGGTGTTGTCTAAAAGGTTCTGTCCAGTACTGTGACCTAAACAATGATCATTATCAAATTTCTTGTTGGAGCATCCACTGAGCTGAAAATAGCATACCTTTTCTGTTAATCTAAATGTTCTTGCAGGTCCAATAACCTGGGAATGCACTCCGGTTACTTGGTTTTGTTATTAGAAGGACTAGACTATAAATCTGTACATTTGACATTCAAAAGACTTTCTGGTACTTAGTTTCTTTAGTTTACTTGTGTTTTTAATTACACCAATCTTGTAAGTATATTAAAGGTCGTGAGCACTTAAAAAACTTGAGAATGGTTTCAAATTAGTACGGATCACCAGCAGTTTAGAAGTGCATACCTAAAACATGGTCTCTATTGCACTCTGTACCACAAGCCATGTTTTTATCTCTTCCCACAGCAAGCTTCTTTCCAGGTTATGATCCCCTTAGGCAGCTTCTGAAGAAAATAGCAACATAAAAGTATCGAAGGGTTGCTAGTGATGCTTCCCTTTTCTTCTCTAGTAACATGCAATGCAGGGTGAAGGAAGTTATTAGGACACTAAATTCTGTACATCATCTCAGAGACTGGTAGTTTAGAATGATTACTTCATGCATTCGTCATTACACATCTGTAAGAGGAATATGATCTCATAATTTATGGTTCCTCATCCTAAAGTGCCTTCCTCCAGCATTCAGCATGTTTTCCAACAAGCTCACTCACATACTTTCACAGCTTGAACTGCAGACAGCAAAAGCAATATTAAAAAAAAAATGACCACACTTCTCTCTTCCACAAAAATATACTTCTTGATCTTAAAAGCTGCTTCACCTGTGTTCATTTTATGTGCAAGTCATTTTTGAAACATTAGAAAGGGCATTTTTCTCTTTTTGCATATACATATCTATCTTACCTGTCAGTAATGACGGTCATTCGTCCTGCATTCATCATTTTTAATTAATCGCAATCACCCTTGGGGAGGTTCTTGTATCTTGCCTTAGCCTATGTTTTGGTACTATACAGAGGTCTTGAATTGTTGTTTTTGTTATGGTCATGGCAGGGTTTGCATTTTTTTTTCTTGCTGTTAAACTGTAATGTGTACCAGACCCTGAATGTGACAATACTTTTGCTTAGGGTTACTTGCTTCAGTAAAATGACAGCATGATTTGTTTTCTCTGCATTTATGTCTGAAAGTGATTCTGCATCTATTTTTGTGACCACACATTTTTAATTTCCTGAGTAGTGTTTACTCTCACTTTTATTTGTACGACAGTCCTTGTATAACCACTTATTTTGGTTATTTACAGTTGTCAGGCATAACTCATTTGTATATCTTATTTCCTGGAATACAAACAGAAATTATGTCCATTCACTGCCATTAACCTTCATTATGTAAATATAGTAAATCTAATCCTAAACTAACCTTAACCAAAAAATGGGTCTCCTACAAATGATTGAGTCCTGCCTAATTACAGACCATAGTTTTGCAGGAGGACATTCATCTGTCTGTCAGTTCACATGGGCCGCCTCTTACACTCAAACTTGACTACATGTTCATGCAAGGTGAGGCTGGTGTGGGGAGAGAGTGGAGCTGCTGGCTGTCACTAGAAAGTGTAGCTGAGTTAAAGTAAATGAAGTACAGCAGCCATGGGGTAGACTGGTGGAATTAGGTTTCAGGTTAGGGAGCAGGATTTGGGATTAGGTTTAGGCAGTGACTGAGGGAGTTAGGTTTTAGGTTACGGAGCAGGGTTTGGGATTAGGTTTAGGCAGTGACTTGGGGACTTAGGTTTCAGGTTAGGGAGCAGGGTTTGGGATTAGATTTAGGCAGAGACTGAGGGAATTTTGGTTGAGGGAGCAGGAGGTAAATTTATTTTTAGGAAGCAGGACTCCAGCAGTAGATCTTAGGATTAGGAAGTGATTGAGGAATTTAGGTTTAGAGACAGTGGGCAGAGTTTATGGTTAGGGAACAATTGGAGAATAAGAAGTTATGTACTCACCATAATGTTCCATGTTTTTTGTCCATCTCGCCTGTATTCTTGCTGGTTTGCTCCGACTCGGCCGAATACAAAGCTTGAGAACTTCTACTGGCTCGAGGCTAACTCTATCCCATGATGCTCTGGGCCAAATCCCCAGATCTTGTTTGCAAGCGAAAAACAATCACAGAAGAATTGTATCTACATGTAAAAAACATATACACACACACACATATATATATATATATATATATATACGCACACACACACACACACACACACACACACACACACACACACACACACACACACACACACACACATAAATACCTTAAAAGGACAGGAACAGAGGCTCCAAACCATAAAAAGCTATGCGCATAGTATATAGTTATCCACCAGTTCCTCCAGGAATAAAGGATGGGGGAAGGAGGGTGGGATGCAAGAATATAGGCGAGATGGGCAACAAACATGGAACAGTATGGTGAGTACATAACTTCTTAATGTTATGTTGTCCAATCTCGCCGTAATTCTTGCTGGTTGGGACAGTGTCCCTAGCACCTTTATCCTAGGGTGGCTCAGGAAAAAAGACTCTTCAGTACAGTGGATCCAAAGGAGGACCTGTTCCGAGAGGCCACATCTAGTTTGTAAGGAGTGATAAAGGTATGAGGTCTCCTACATGTTGCGGCTGCACAAATAGAATGAATAGGCAATCTAGCTTGAAAAGCAGAGGATGTTGAGATGTTGAGACTGCCCTAGTGAAATGTCCTCTTATCTTTCCTGGTAGTTACTTACCATGCTTATTGTAGCAGAAATAAATGCAATCAGTAAGCCACTTAGATAAGGTTATCTTGGAAACTGGCAATCCTTTCTTTTTGTCCGAAAAGGACAAAAAAAGCTGGTTGGATTTCCTGAAATCTTTTGTCCTGTGCAGGTAAAAACATAATTGTCTATGAACATCCAGCTGGTGCAATTTATATTCTGCCTTGTCGCTATAGTTTGGAAAAAAGACTGGTCATTCAATGGAAAGGTTCAGATTATTCTCTGAACAGACTTTGGGAAGGAATGAGGGATCTGTTCTCAAAGAGACCCTAGCCTTGTAAAAAATGATATAAGGAGGACGAGTAGAGAGAGAGCTTGTAACTCCAATACCCTTCTGGCAGAGGTTATGGCTACTAAAAAGAAAGTTTTCCATGACAAAAATTTTAAATCACAAGATAATGCAGGCTCAAAGGGTGGTAAAATTAGTGAAGTTAGCACAAGATGTAGATCTCAAGGCACTGGGGGTTCTCTGATTGGGGATCAGAGTAAGAAGGTACCTTAGAGGAAAGCCTTACATAACCTATGAGACATAATCAGTACTCCCAATTCTCCAGTATGGAAATTAGAAATGGCTGTCAGTTGAACCCTAATGGTAGCTGCAGTAGCTCCATCTTCAAAAAGTTCAATAGGAAAGTAAACTTGCAGATATGGAAGCTGTAAAAGGCTCTATGTTCTGTTTTGCAGCCCAACATGAGAATCTTTTCCACTTACTGGAGTATAATTTCCTCATGGATGGTTTATGGGAAGAAATGAGAATATGACCCACTGCAGGGGAAAAGGGGAACACCTGTCTATGTGTGGAATTGGAGCAACCATGCTGTCAACTTGAGGGTTTGGACAGATGGCTGGAACTCCCCCGAAGAATGGGTCAAGAAGTCTGGAATTGGATCCAGAATCCAAGGTTCCTCCAACAGATGGGTCCAGAGAAAGGGGAACCAAACTTGGTGAGGCCAGAAAGGAGTAATGAGGATCATAGTGCTTTTCAGCAATCTTGCTTTTGGAATCACTTTGGGGATTAAAGGGAAGGGAGGAAAGACATAGAGTAATCCCGGGGGCCAATCATGAACCAGTGCATTCCTTGGTGACTTCCCCAAAGGGGGAATGAGGGCAAAGTAGTTGCTGCCTTTGGTATTCATGGACATGGCAAATAGGTCACAGCAAGGCTGGCCCCATTTCTGGAAGATCACTTCCACAATCCCTGGTTTCACGGATCACTCGTGTGGTATTAGAGTCGCTCTGCTGAGCTTGTCCGCTATCACATTGGATTTTCCCGGGATGTGTGTTGCTATCAGAAAACATTGAGAAGCAATCGCCCATTTCCAAACTCATTGTGCCTCCCGACATAGTGGGTAAGATTTGGTTCCTCCCTGCTTGTTTATATACCACACTACTGACATGTTGTTTGTCTGAACTGCAACCATTCCCATGGGAAGAGAGTCCTGAAATGCCTGTAATGTATAAAGCACTGCTCTCATCTCCAGAACGTTTATGTGCAAGTAGCTTTCATGATCTTGCCATAGGCCTTGGACTGTCACTCCCAGATAATGCCCCCCCCCCCCAATCTGGGAAGCATCCGTGGTCAGTACTGTGTTTGGTTGAGGAAAAACAAAGGAGTGGCCCTGATACAATTGATCTGTCTTTTTTGCATGACTCCATGATGATAATCTGGTGTGACAGATGAAGATCTTGCATTGACCACTGAGCAAAGAGCAACTATTGTAGTTGTAGAACTCTCATGTGTAGACATGCTAGTGGGACTAGGAGGATAGCTGGTGCCATGGTACCCAGAACTTGCAGCACAAATCTGGCTTGAATTTTTTTCTTTGACATCAAAATCCTGATTTGCCGCTGAAGGGACTGAATTCTATCTGGGGTAAGTTTTGCTGTCATGCTTTCTAAATCCAGATCTGTGCCTAAGAAGGTAATATGTTGAGATGGCGACAAGGCAGATTTTTTTAAGTTTACTGTGATGCCTAGTCTGATGCAAAGTGACATTGTATCATCCCTCGTTTGAAGAAGTAGATGCCTGGGGGTGGCGGTGAGGAGCCAGTCGTCTAGATATGGAAACACCCAGAATCCGTGACATCTCAAGTGAGCTGTGACCACTGCCAAGCATTTGGTGAACACTCTGGGGGCTGTAGTGAGACCAAAGGGCAGGGCTCAAAATTGGTAATGACTGGCTCCCAGCCGAAAGCGTAAGTGTCTCCTGGATCTTTATATGGTAGTATGCATCTGGAGATCTATTGAGCACATCCAATTGTCTTTCCCAATAAATGGGAAAATTGAATGCAGAGTTACCATCTGGAACTTTGACTTCTTCACTGACTTGTTTAGTTTGCTGAGATTCTAGAATGGATCTCCAGTCCCCTGTCTTTTTTGGAACTAAAAAAAATCTTGAGTAAGTCCCGGATCCTATTTGGTCTGCATGGACCTCTTGGATGACTCTTTTCTCTAGCAACAAGATTACCTCTCGTGTTGCGTGGTCCTCTTGGCTGGGTGGGACATCCGGTAAGGACCACGTTTTTGGTGGGGAGGTAGAAAAGAGTATGTAATAACCTCTGGATATTAATGTTTGTACCCAGTTATCTCAGGAAATTTCTTGCCAGGCATTTGGGTACAGTAACAATCGACCCCCGACTGCCTCCAGAGAATAGTAGATGGGCCTCCTTTCAGGAGTGGTGGAAAGACCTATCAGAGAATGTATCTCTGTCTCCCTGGTTTTGCAGACCCCCTCTGCTGTGAGGTTGGTGTCTTCCATTATAAATTCCCTCTCTGCCCCTGGGGGAAGAGTCACCATGTGCATCAGAAAAACCTTTTTGGGACTTGTGGAACCACATTTTTCCGCTCTTTTGACCTTTGGGATAAGGTCTAGATGGGGTAGAAAAATGGACTCCCATGGCAGATAAGGTTTTCCCATCCTGCTCACACCTGGTTAAAGTATTTTTCACCTTTGATCCAAAAAGAGATGAACCATCAAAGGGGGCGTTGGTGAAGGAAGACCTAAACGGTTTGGCAAAATTGCAAAGGCGCATCCAGGAATGTCTCTGAGGGAAATTCCTGCTGCTGCTGTCCTACTTGCTCCATCCACCATGTAAGAAATCAGTCTCATGGAGGAGTTTGCAATGGAAGTGAGGGTGGACAGCTGTGAAGACACTTTATCTGCAGACCCTGAAGCTGCTGTACCCTGAAGGGAATCTCCTAGCTCTTGTAGGAGATCCCTTTGAAGTCTCGTAAAATGGGTAAAGTAGTTCAGCGACCATAGGGTAAAGGCCGCTGAAGAGAAGGTACGCTTTCCATATCTGTCCAAAATCCTAGACTCCCTGTTAGGAGGATGAACAGATGAAGAGGTATCCAAGAGTTCCTTTTTGATGGCCGCTGCCACCACCATGGCATCTACAGGGACACCTTTCATCAAAAAATCCTTATCCAAGGGGGTGGTAATGAACTTGTTGGGCCTCCTCAGAACAGGCTCCACTGTATCAGGTGATGTCCAGGCCTAATGGGATATGACCCCTAAATGTTTGTCATAAGGGGGAGTCACGCAGGAGGTGGAAGAGCGAGACTGAAAAGCCTCCAGGTATACTGATTCATCCTCCAAAAGGTTGATAGGCTGCCAGTCACCCTTCTGCTTCAAGATTTCCAGGATGTCAGCAAAGGATACATCCTCAGAGAGGGACCTTGAGGACCCTTCAGACTCATCCAAGTCGGTATTGGAGGTGACAGACTCAGGGTAGTCTATGTGCTTCCTCTTGCACAGTCTCTTCCGAGGGACCTCTTCAGAGGGGTATTCTGGGGAGGTTTCAGAAGAGACAATTCCGCCAACAGAGGCTCCCTGAGGGTCCAGGTTTCTATGCCTAGGGGAAGTGGAGGTGAAGAGATTATCACTGGCATGTGGGAGGGACGAGAGACTGAATCCAACAGCGGGGCTGTCTGAGGTGACAGCGCCTTCTCCATCACCTTGAAAGCCTTCCCACCCCACTCCAAAGTAGCCCTCAGCTCTGAAGCAACAGAAAGTTGACCCTGAGGCAAGGCAGATGGCTCCAAAGCTGATGTGGGAGCTGAATTCAACCTAGCTGAGGCACCGAGAGGAAGAGTCGGGTCGATGACAGTCCTCACCAACTCCCCCCCCCCCGGACCTGACTGGCGAGCGTCAGGTCCCAGACCCCTCGACTTCCGATGGAGCTGAGGAAGTTAGAGCAGTCAGCATCAAAGATTCCAGTGGGGCTGTCAATGCTGACAGTTCCACTACTATCAGATCTGAGCTCTCGGGCTCTGAAGATGCTGAGGTGGTCAGAGGAGAAAACACAATGGGGCATGTAGGTATGGATGGCTCCAAGACCTTTGGGTCTGGAGATGACAAAATTTTTGCCAGGGCTGGTGTTTTGAGTAATCTCTTCACCACCTGCTCCACGTCCTCATCAGATAAGCTCCTGGAGGAATGGGTGGATAAGGAAGGAGATCTGCCCTAGTCTAAAATGGGCGATCTCAAGATAGGCGAGACAGGCTCCAGTTCTGGGGAGTGTCTTCTACTCAATGCTTCTGCCTGCTCCGAGTATACTGCTGGAGCCACAGAAGTAATGGTTGTGTCAGAACCGAGAGCCCTCTGTTCCGATGTTGCAATCTTTTTAGGTGGTTCAGTCAATGGAGCTGAAGAAGATGGTCTTTTGATAGACTATGTCTTGAGGAAGAAGGAGATGAGGATTTGGAGCTCTGATCTTTGTCTAAAGACTCCTGAAAGGCCCCTTTCATTAAACCCCTATCAGTTAGTTTTCCTCTTCCTTTCATGGAGCACCCTGCTACTAAAAGCATGACAGATAGTGCAGGAGTCCTGTAAATGTACCTCACCGAGGCAGGAGACGCAGCTAGTATGGCCGTTGGTGATAGACATTTTCTGGGTGCATCTATCACATTTTTTAAACCCAGATTGTCGATGGTGTTTTTCTTTTTCTTTAGACATTGTCCAAGATATAACAACTACAGACAAGGGAAGTAAAAACAACTACTACAAGCAGCAAAAAAACTATCTTGTAAGAAAGATTTTTTTTTTTGACAGAAGAAAAGAGGGAAAGGAGCGGCCCTCTAAGTCAAACGGGCCGTGACAGCCCTCTAACTTAAACGGCACTCTCTAAACTAGGAAAGGACAGAGACAAGACCTATCACAGACTCAGAATAACTGTTAAAGTAGAAGAGAGACAAAAAATCAAGGAAACAACACTGAAAAAATATAAAATTAGTTTACTTAGCCAACGAGCCAGCCAGACAGCAACCTTGATGCTTGAGTGGCAAACGATTTCTGGGGATTTGGCCCAGAGCATCATGGGATAGGAGTTAGCCTCGAGACAGTAGAAGCTCTCGAGCTTTGTATTCAGCCGAGTTGGAGCCAAGAACGGCTCCAAGCCCAACCAGCAAGAATTACGGTGAGATAGGACAACATAACATTTTAGGTTTCGGGAGTGAGAAGTATGTTAAAGTCAGGGAGTTTGGATTCAAGTTAGGGTTAGGAACCAATTAGGAGTTTTAGAACTAACATTAGGGGTCTGGGAGGGCTGAGTAGTTTACTATGGACATCTTGTGCGAGGGCTATGTAATTTATTAAGATCATCCTAATAGGAGGTACGTTACTTGCTTTTCCAAGGAAGTGGCAGTGAGCTAAAACTTTGTCCTACCCCTCATAGTAAAACTTTAACCCTAACTAAAACTCTGTTCCTAACCCTAAAACTATAACCCTAACACTAACTATAAAACTCTGACCCTAACCTTATGGCAATATCCTTAACCCAATAACTCTAGCCCTAACTCTAACCATAAATCAATATCCATAACCCTAAAACCTAAACCTAACCCTAACCCAAAAACTTTACTTCCAAATGATATGGCAAAGTGAATCTCTTTGTTACCTACAAAACACACATTCCATTCTACCTAAGAAGCAGAACACGGCATACATTCTTGGAGTAACTAATGGTTTTATTATTTCTGTACAACCTCTATTCTCTAGCTAAAAGTAGCCATAGCCTAACCACATTTGTTTGCAAAATATTTTTAATGTAATATGCTATTGTTTCTTGTATGAAAAATTTTGTAAATGTAACTATTGTGTTTGCAAATGTCTTATGTAAGAATATAAATGAAGAGTCAAACAATAAATGATTTGCAAATAAAACAATACTTACCTTACTAAGTCAGCAGGAATTATATTTAGGAAAAAGAGAAACATTTAGGACAAATGCATTTAATTTTATTATCAAGTGTCTGTCAGAATGCACCTTGAAATTAAATGATCCAGTCAAGAAGCAAGCACTAAGATTAATTTCAGAAGTTACAGTTAAGGATCACTGCAGATAAATGTCAGGAACTTAACTACACACTAATCGACTGCTATGATATAGGCCCTCAGATGTAGTGCTGTTCCTCTTAGACTTGGTAACTTTCCTTACAAAATTAGACCTGTTTAAGGGTACATGTGTTAACTGAATAACTAAACTAAGCTTACCAAAGATTCATCACCCCTAATAACATGAAGTCTGCTATCGACACTTTCCATTCTGAAAATTAAAAAATATGTTGAGTTTTTAAAGGCCAGTGCTATGATTTTTAATGCTCAGGGATGAGAGATACACTTGACTATTACAACGCATAGCACACAGCACCATATTTAGTAATGGGTCAGTGAGGTACAAAGTAGTACAATGATCTTCCTGGAGTAATTATACATGTTCTTCAGAATTAGACAGACTATAACTTCCATAGATATATACCGGTGAAAGCTTAAACTGTTTTCTGCTGCTGTCACCAGATTCTTAAATATTGTGTCTTTTTTCGTGATCATTTATTTTGTAGTCATAATATATATCCTTTTTGCCAAGTCTCATGATACTAAATTTTATTGATATTAAAGGTGAGGCCATTCAGTACCACTGCACTAGGTATGTAGTTTTATTTTTTGTAGACCATTTTGGAGAACTTCTGCATCATTTATTGAAATAACTGGGACCCTATATGCAATCATCAGCATGAGTGAGTAAACATGGTCAGTATTCCACTTTTACATTTCAGAGTAGTTAAAAAGAGGCCTAGTAGAGAGCTCAGTGGCATATACTTGATAACACATATTCCCAGACTGCCAGTCTACTCATTCTGTTACAGAGACTGAGTCCAATAATGATACACAGGAACTTCATTTCTATTGCTTGCTTCTATGGTCTTATACTTTGGTCATTACCAGAAGCTTGTGAGAATGAAAACATAAACCGAGCAGTAAACCAGAAGCTTCATAATTCATTCTAAGAATCACTTTTACCACATAGCCCAACTCAATACATGCAGCACTACTGACTGTGCTCATCTACGCATCACTATCCTGATCCCTGTTACCCTCGCTCATGAACAAAACCCCAAGATACTTACAACTCTTCTGTATGGAGTAGTTCCTTTCCCTTGACTGCAGACAGTAATCCATTCTTTTCCAAGAGAGAGAACAAAGACTTATGATTTAGTGGTGCTGTTTTTTTTGTGTCCACTTCACAATCAGCAATACACTTCTGCAGTGAATGTAGCAGATAGCAGTCAGAATGCACCTTGATATCCTGTCCATGAAGATCATGAAAAGGAAGGGAGATAGGGCAAACCTTTGGCAGAGAACTATGCCAGCCTTGAATATATGCAACTTAACACCAGTAATGCACAGTTACTGCTCTACTGCTCTATAAATTCAGGGAGTGAATAGCAAAAAGAAGTGGCCCTGTCACCTTTTACTGTTGCAACACTTCCTGCAGGGCATTCTGGAGTGTACATTCATTTGTCTTCCTCAATTCCACAAAACACATGTAAAGGGTAAATGACAGTGGCAGACAGATGGAGTTTGAATCCCATCACTGCCAATCAGTGTAAAAATAAGACTGTAGCAGACAAGTGTGGTTTGAATCTCACCACTGCCAACCAATGTGATGGTAATATGATGGACAGGGGTTGTGATGCTTTGATTTGCTCCACTACCCACCACTAAGTTTAACTCATTAAATCTAAGATCTTCAATCTGATTATCATCATGTACTCCCAAGTCACATCACTGGCAGCAAATGCACTTAACATTTACAAAAAGGCATACAAACCATAGTCACTAAGTAATTCATTAACTGCACATTGGTCTTATGAGCATGCAAGAAATATGCACTGCTGGCCTGCCTATAGGTCTTCACTATCTACACCCACAAATAGGCATCACGCTGAACACCTCAACAAGCAGAGTCTTTGACCCAGCTTCCCAGACATTTTTCTCACCACATTCCCCGACTTTCAATTTTGTCCAGTGCTTAAATGTCCAAAAATAACTGTACTTTAAAGAAACTTTAAATTTCAAACACATGTGCGCACACGCACACACTTCCAGAGTTGGCTGGCAATATTCACCAACACTATAGCTTTCTGTCTTGGCTTACAGTAATGAACTACCCTCTCCCCAGATTACTAGACTGCGTATCTCCCAGTTACTGTTTCATTCCTTTTAATAAGACTAAAAACCAGTGCAGGGGTGACTGTAACACTACAAAAGTAATTTACAGGGCACAGTGCAATGAATGTGATGTATTCTATGTGGGCAAGACTGTAAATAAACTCAAGCGTAGGATTTCATCTCATCCGTCAAAAATCCGCTCTGGATGTAAAAATAATGCACTAGCCAAACACCTTTCTCTTCATAAAAGACACACAGGTTTTAAGTTCCAGATCCTGGATCGCATAGACATGGGTGATCTTGAAGGAGACATCCCGAATATTCTGGAGAAACATGAACTCATGGCAATTAAAGGTGAACTCTTTTAGGAAGCCTGGACTAAACTACTACTGTTCAATTAAAAGTGCACTGGAACTTAGAAAATTGCCACATTGTTTACATGACTAATTGTATTTTATTTTATTTTATTCTACAAATTGGTTTTAAATACCATTTTAAATAAATTGAAATTTAAGTGTATATTTTGTTTCCATCATCATACATATATTTTTTCTTATTTTTTTTTTTCTGGTTACTTTTTCCACTTTATTCAAAATGATGTGTAATAACAATACTAACTAATTATACAATTATATATATTTTTATAGATTGTTTTTAGGGTTCTTGTACACAGACCTGAATAAGTCTAGAAGGACAAAAGCGATCTTTGTTAACAATAGTTTAAGAAAATAGAAATTGATTTTTACATGCAAAATGTATATGTATATATTTATATATATTTTTTGATTGCCAAATGAACTAAGGTTGATATATTTCCAGCCATGTAGTATATTGTCTTGGATAAAATCACAGACTTAATAATCTACTTAATAATCTGATTAAATAGGAGGTACCACATCATTATAAATTTTATTTAAAGTACATAATGGTTATATATTATTATGACAGCTACTAAGTAGGGCAGGACCAGCACGAATGTCACACTGATAGGGGAAGGGATGTGAATTTAACATGTGTACAATAACACTGTTTTACAGCACAATAAACCACTCCCATGCCTGATAAAAAGTATATATATTTAGAAAGCTTGTGAGGAAATTATTACTCTATTTTTGTTTTACTTGGATCGCTTGTCTGTGTACTTAATAAAGGATTTTCGACTGGAAACAGACTGCCTGCCTTGCTTGGATTACTTTCGAATACTTAGTAATGCTGTACAATTATATATTTTCTATTATTATTTTTTGTTTTGTTTTGACTTAAGACGAGTTTAAGTTCATTACTTCTACTACTATTGTCTGATCTGATTAATATACAGTGATTAACTAGAAATATATGGACTGAAAATCTTCCACACAGAGAAGTTTCTTACACTGTTTTAATAATAATAATTAAAAACACAAATGATAATGTGCAGTGAATCAGTATGGCAGCTGGAGGTGGATGCCCACCATCTGTGTTACCAGTTAACTATAAATACCCTTTTATCAATTTACAAAGATAAATAGATGATCGTATACAAATGTTTAAAAAGTGAAAAAATAAAAATACCTCACACAAAAAAGAATGAGTTAAACAATACAGTTAGCAGTCAAATATCAGAAACAGAAAATAGTTCTTTTGAATAAATACACTGCAAAAAAGAAAAAAAATCTGTTTCCAGGTACTTTTTTCCCCTGACTACTTTTATCTGAAAATAATTACTGAGAACTAACTATATTAGTTGAACATTCAAAAAATACTTTAGACAGAAAGAAAATTGCATGGGTCTCACAGGCCACATGCTGCTGGTAGCACTCATTCTGTTCTCTTCTGCCTGTCTCTTAAACTATTTGGTTTATATCTTTTCTTACAGACTACAGATGCAACTGTAAACATACTGAATTTTAAATGTGGAAAAAGAGTCACATAACTAGATTTTGTACTAGTAACACCAACACAGTTATACCTGTGAAAACTCTAACCAATGAAAAGCATGTTACTTATGAGTTTATGCCTTTAGCGTGTATTAAATTGTCTGCTAGAACAGAGGAGTCAGTATTTTGCTGTTGTGCTACTGCAAAGGTAACTAAGCGCAGTGTGCAGAGTTTCCCAGATTTAGACCGTATGGCCGTGCTTATAAAATCACAGTATGTATGTAAAAAGAAGACCTTTTCTTAAAAAATACTGAAGTCTGCATTTGTGGAGGCAGGAAACAGTATCTTATTACTTGAGCAGAAATACAAACTAAAAAGTAGCTCATCCTGTTGCTGTTGTTCCCACTGTAACACCCGATATAAAAATAGTGAAAGATTTTTATTACTTTAAGTATTTGTGGAGACAATGTGAAGAAGTTAAACCTTTTGACAGGCAACCTTAACAGTGTGAGAAGAGAAAAAGCAAGTAAGTAAGTCTACAGATGCATCTCTACCTAACCTGGAAAAAGGCGGCTAGGGCTTGAAGCAACCACCAAAAGCACTCACGAGTTTATGAGTCTAACAAAGTTAAAGGAATAGTCCAGTTTCATGATATAGAGGGATAAAGCCCTGACTATAGCACAGGTGACCTGAATTCTCTTAGTGATTTGTGTGTCTGTATGAGCTGGTCAAGGAAGATTAGAGTGAGTAGCTGTTGCTAGTCCACCCATCCTATGGGAGGGTTATGGTTTGACTCACCACATACGATGGCACCTGGCTGGAACACTAGGTGTTATCCAGTGGAGATTAAGCCAGATGAGACTGCACAGTCATTTCAAAAATCACCAAGGTGAACTTGTGCTCTGATGATGCCCCAAACTGGCTAACAGCTCATCTAAATCTGGATAACCACAGCAACATGCATATAGACTTATATCCCACCACCACCATCTAGTCTTGCATTAATGGAGCAAGTTAGACACTAACCTGAATGTAGCTGGTGCAAATGACCATCAGCAGCATAGGTGCAGTAGAAAAATCCAGTAGACCTAACAAACTAGGTGATCAGGACTCCGTGGTTGACCTGATAGTATACCTCACAATGTACAAATTCATCAGTACAACCAAACAGCTTAAGTAACCACCTAATGTATTGTTAATGTAATCATTTAAAGCTAAAATTTACTAGTAATCCTAAATACACACACACACACATATATATATATATATATATATATATATATATATATATATATATATATATATATATATAAATTAGTGAACAGCTTGGACCCTACTCTATGAGAACAGAACTGCAAGAACTACCTATTCTTGTTTTACCGACCAAATATCTATAATACAAGATAAACTATTTCTAGCCACACAAAGAAGACAAAGAGTTCAGAAGTGTCCTTAACTCACCACCAGTTTAAAAGCTTTGCTCAAGCAAAGACGTAAATCATGCACAGACTGGAAAACAAGTCCCCATGATGAGAATGTACATCAAATCTATCATCACTTAAGGAAATAGAGTGGGATAGCAGCTAAACAGACTAAATTCTCATTCCTCTGGAGAAAACAAATTGCCACATCTTCATGCCAGACTTTTTTTTGGAATAACCACAAATGATTTTAACAGGCCATTGCTTTAGGAATAAATTCAACTCCTCAACCAACATCCTCTCAGCCAGTGACTAATTGTGACTTCAAAGATGTCTTCCTCTCAGAAATGGTCCTCTACAGCTACTGCATTTGCCAGCTCAACTATCTTACCTTTTACAAGCTGTGCAGACCTTTCCTGCTTGCACCACTCTACTCATTGCCTCTCAACTACATTTATTTCACTTTAGAGAAATTCACCCAAACCACTTAAAAGTAAATTCAACAGAAAACTAGATGAAAGACTAGACATGAAATAAGGAAAGCTACACACACACACACACACACACACACACACACACACACACACACATATATATATATATACACACCATTCTTAGGACTATCCACCCTTTTTATTTACAAAAAAAAGAAGTTATGTACTTACCATAACGTTCCATGTTTGTAGTCCATCTCGCCTATATTCTTGCTGGATGGGTTCAGAGCCGATATTCAGCTCCTACTCAGCCTATACTAAAGCTCGAGTTACTGGCTCGAGGCTAGCCCCTATCCCATGGTGCCTCACGGCAATTCCCCAGATCTAGTTTGCAAGAAAGTAATAAATACCTATCAGGTAATAATAATAACAAAGAATCTGTAAAAATACAGGAAGGGAATAGAAACATAATCCATTCCAGGTGGACAATAAAGAGCAAAGTCAGGCTGCCCCAAAAGAGGTCCACTAGATCCCCCAGAAACAGGAAGGGGGTTAGAGGGAGGGACACAAGAATATAGGTGAGATGGACTACAAACATGGAACGTTATGGTAAGTACATAACGTCTTTATGTTACGTAGTCCTATCTCGCCGTAATTCTTGCTGGATGGGACAGCGTCCCTAGCACATTTATCCCAGGTGGCTCAGGCGAAGAGACTCTTCAGCACGGTGAACCCAAAGGATGACCTGTCCCGGGAGGCCAAATCCAATTTGTAATGAGTGACAAACGTATGTGGTCTTGCCCAAGTAGCTGCTACGCAAATAGTATCTATTGGGAGCCTAGATCTAAAGGTGCATGAAGTAGCTACAGCCCTAGAAGAGTGACCTTTAGCTTTTAACGGTAATTGACTACCAGCTTGTTGATAAGCAAAGGATATGCATTCCGAAAGCCATTTTGAAAGAGTAATTTTTGAAACAGGTAAGCCTTTCCTTTTGTCAGGAAAGGAAACAAAAAGTTGATCAGATTTCGTAAATTCTTTGGTCCTGTGTATACAGAATCTGAGTATCCTGTGGACATCTAGCTGGTGAAGTCTATACTCTGATTTATTAGAGTGGTTTGGAAAAAACACAGGTAGCTCAATGGTAGTATTCAAGTTGTGTTCTGAGCATACCGTAGGGAGAAAGGAAAGGTTTGTCCTAAGAGAGACTCTGTCCTTGTGAAAGATAATGTAAGGAGATCGAATAGTTAGGGCTTGAAGTTCCGAGGCTCTCCTAGCCGATGTTATAGCTACCAAGAACAGGGTTTTCCATGATAACAATGTTAAGTCTGACAATGAGGATTGTTCAAAGGGTGTAGACATCAAAGATGAGAGGAAGAAGAACTCCTTTTAAGAAGGTTTTACAGAGGGAGTGTTGCATGATTGGATTTCCCTTGAAACCAAAATGGAAATTGGAAATGACAGCTAATTGAACTCTAACTGTAGCGGCTGCCACTCCTTCATGAAAAATCATGAAAAATTGTTGTTAGGAAGGATAAAATGGATTCTAAAGGAGATGTATATAGATCTAAGCCCTGGTTCATGGCCCAAAGGGAAAACCTTTTCCATTTGCTAGAATATAGTTTCTGAGTGGAAGATTTATGGGATGAAATTAGGATGTGTTTGACCATTGGGAATAAGGGAATGTACCTGGCTATACGTGGAATTGGAGCAGCCATGCTGTCAATTTGAGGGTGTGGATGGAGGGGTGGAACTGTCCCGATTGATGAATCAGGAGATCTGGAGATGGATCCAGAATCCATGGTTCCTCCAAAAGGTAGGGCCACAGGAAAGGAAACCAAACTTGTTGAGGCCAGTAAGGAGCAATGAGGATCAAGGAACTCCAACTGTCTTGCTTTCTGTATTACCTTTGGGATGAGTGGAAAGGGAGGAAAGGCATAGAGAAGTCCTGGGGGGCAATCATGAACTAGAGCATCCCTGGGTGACATCCCCAGATGGGGAATGAGGGCAAAGTAGCTGCTGCATTTGGTGTTCAGGTGAGTGGCAAATAGATCGCAGCAAGGCTGGCCCCATTTGTGAAAGATCTCTTTCGTAACCATTGGATTCAGGGACCACTTGTGAGGCATAAGAATTGCTCAGCTGAGTTTGTCTGCTATTACACTGGATTTCCCTGGGATATGTGTTGCTATCAGGAAGCATTGAGTATCCATCACCCATTTCCAAACTCTTAAGGCCTCTCTGCAAAGCGGGTAAGACTTGGTTCCCCCTTGTTTGTTTATGTACCACACAACAGACATGTTGTCTGACTGAATGGCAATCGTCCCAGTGGGAAGGGAGCTGTGAAGTGCTTGCAACGCATATAGCACTGCTCTCATCTCCAGAACATTGATGTGTAAGTGGTTCTTGTGGTTTTGCCAAGGACCTTGGACTGTCTTTCCTAGATAATGCCCCCCCCCCCATCTGGGAAGCGTCCGTGGTCAAAACTGCTTTCTCTTGGGGAGGAACAAGTGGACAACCTATGACAAGTTGTTTCATGTGTAACCACCATGTCAGATCCCTTTTGCATGTGTTTGTTATTAATATCTTTTGAGATAGTGGAAGGTCTTGCATCGACCATTGTGCAAACAGCATCCATTGGAAAATCCTCATATGTAGATGAGCAAGAGGAACTAATAATGACTACTCTGGCCTGGACTCTTTGTTTGTTTAATAAGGATCTGATCTGACTGCATAGAGATTCCACTCTTTCCTGTGTTAGCTTTACTGACATGATGGTTGTGTCTATTTCTGAGCCTAGATATACAATACGCTGCGAGAGAGATAAGACGAACTTTTGCAAGTTGACAGTGATGCCTAGGCTGGCGCACAAGGACAGAGTCTCATCCCTGGTCCTTATGAGTTGATGCTTGGTGGTAGCAGTGAGGAGCCAGTCATCTAGGTACGGAAACACCTGGAATCCTTGACATCTCAGGTGAGCCGTTACCACTGCCAAGTATTTTTTAAACACTCTGGGGGCTGTAGTGAGGCCAAGGGGCAGTGTTCTGAACTGAAAATGGCTGGCTCCCAGCCGGAAGCATAAGTGTCTCCTGGAGCACCTGTCCATTTTGATGTGGTAGTACGCATCCTGGAGACTGATTGAGCACATCCAGTTGTCTTTCCTGATAAAGGGAAATATCGACTGCAGAGTGACCATTTGGAACTTTGATTTTCTTACATGCTTGTTGAGCCTGCTGAGATCTAGAATTGATCTCCAGTCCCCTGTCTTTTTTGGAACTAAAAAGAATCGAGAGTAAGTTCCGGATCCTACTTGCTCTGCGGGGACTTCTTGGATGACTCTTTTTTTGTAACAACAAGATGACCTCTGATGTTGCACAGTCTAGCTGGATGGGTGGTACGTCTGGAAGAGACCGGTTCATTGGGGTTTCGGAAATAAAGGGAATCAGGTAACCTCTGGATATTACTGTGTGTACCCAACGATATTGAGTGATAGTTAGCCAGGCACTTGGGTACAGCGATATACGCCCCCCAACTGCCTCCAGAGATGGACAGTCGGGCAACCCCTCAGGGTCAATGGAAGGGTTGATCAGAGAAAGTTTCTCTGTCTCCCTAATGTTGTGGACCTCCTCTGCCGTGAGGGTGGTGACTTCCATTATATCCTCCCCCTCTGCCCCTGGGGGAAGGTTGACCGTGTGCCTGAGGAAAACCTTTTTGGAATTTGTGGAACCACATTTTCCCTCCTGTATTACCCTTGGGATAGGGTCTGGATGGGAGAGAGAAATGAACTCCAATGGCAGATAAGGTTTTTCCTTCCTGCTCGCACCTAGTCAAAGTCTCTTTCACTTGGGGTCCAAAAAGAGATGAACCATCAAAGGGAACATTAGTGAAGGAAGACTTGAAGGATTCTGTAAAATTGCAAAGACGCATCCACAAATGTCTCCTGAGAGCTATTCCTGCTGCGGCTGCCCTGCTCGCTCCATCTGCCACATATGAAATCAGTGCGCGGAAACCTTGTCCATGGAACCCAGAGTTACTGAACCCTGGCAGGTATCTCCTAACTCTTTCAGGAGATCCCTATGAAGACAAGTGAAACAAGTCAGGTAATTCAGTGATCTTAGTGTAAATGCCGCTGAAGAAAAAGTATGCTTCCCGTACCTATGCATCATCCTGAACGCCTTGCTAGGAGGATGGATATTAGAAGACGTCTCAGATAATTCCTTCTTGGTGGCCACTGATAATACCATAGCATCAACTGGAACTCCCTTGCTAAGGAAAGATTTGTCCTTAGGTACTGTCATAAATTTGTTTGGCCTCCTTGGAACGGCTTCCACTGAATCTGGAGAGGTCCATGTTTTCCACGAAATGACCCCCAAAAGTTGGTCATAAGGTGGTGTCACCCAAGAGGTGGAAGGTCGGGAGCCAAAGGCCTCAAGATACACTGATTCATCCTCAGTAGGGTTAGAGGTTTTCCAATCACCCCCCTGTCTAAGGATTTCAAGGATATTAGAGAAGGAGACAACCTCAGAGGGAGATCTGGGGGATGCTTCTGATTCTTCTAAATCAGTGTCTGATGTGACAGATTCAGGGGAGTCAACATAAAACCTCTTCCAAGGGAGCTCTCCAGTGGGATAATCTGGGGAGGTCTCGGAAGAGGGGGAACCTCCAATGGGGGCTACTTGGGCCTCTGGTTCCCTATGCTGTGGGGGTGGCAGGGGGGAAGAGGTTGCTGCCTGCTGCTGGTGGGACACAGGTTTCAAAGGAATGGCTTTGGCAGAGGATAAAGCCTTCTCTATAGCTTCAAAAGCCACCCCCCCCACTCTGAAGAAGATCTCCACTCTGAGGGGGTGGATGGTCGACTCCTAGCAAGAGGGAACGGCTCCGAAGCAGAAGTGGGAGCTGAGCTGAGTTGGGCCAAGGCTCCGAGAGGGAGGGTCGGTTCCGAAGAGAACCCAGGGTGACTGTCCCCCCTCAGAGTCGACACAAGAGCATCAGCTCCCAGAACCCTTGGCTCCAGACTGACCCATCGAGGATAGAGTAATTGGCTCCGAGGAAACATGCTGAATCCGCGGAACTGAAGGGTCGAAGACAGAGGAACCTGACGTAATAGGCTCCAAGAGCGAAGCAGTCGAGGGAGGAACAGTGATCGGTACGGGGGACGGCTCTGAGACCTTTAGGTCTGGAGGGGTCAATTTTCTAGCCAGAGCTGGATTCAGAAGCAACCTGTTCACCACCCTCTCAATGTCTTCATCTGATAGGGTCCTGGAGGATCTGTTGGAGACTGAAGAAGACCTCCTTCTCTCCAAAATAGGAGATACAGTCTCGATGTCAGGCAAAACCTTTGGTACCAAAGACTGTCTCGGAACCAATGGAATAGACTGCACTGAAGATGAAGCAGAGTCGGAACCGGAACTCCTTGGTTCTGACACTTTAGACTTTTTGGTCGGCTCCGAAGTTGGGGCCGATGATTTTCTCTTTGAAGATTTTGGAGCTGCCTGACATAGTTCCAGCTGTTCCTGGAAGGAACTGGTCATGAGACCCCTGTCAATAAGCTTTCTTTTCCTATTGTTTAATACTCTTGTACTAAAAGCGTGACAGAAGGTGCAAGGTTCCTGTAAATGGACTTTGCCCAGACAGCATACATAACTGGTGTGGCTGTCTGTAAGAGACATTTTCTGTGCTCACTTGTCGCATTTTTTAAAGCCCGAAGGGTGATGATCTTTGTGATCCTTATCTTTATCTTTAGACATAGTTAAAGACTAAAAAATAAAAGTGTAGGGAAGAATAAAAGTTTTTTTTTTTTTTTTTTTTAACAGTCACACATACACACAGGGAGGAAAGGCCCTCTAACTTAAACGGGCACTACAGCCCTCTAATTTAAATGGGCCGTACAGTCCTAAGGGGGGAATAGAGGTTGAAAACTTTCAAAAAACAGATGCACAATACAGAAGAAACTATTAAGATTATGTTTCTATTCCCTTCCTGTATTTTTACAGATTCTTTGTTATTATTATTACCTGATAGGTATTTATTACTTTCTTGCAAACTAGATCTGGGGAATTGCCGTGAGGCACCATGGGATAGGGGCTAGCCTCGAGCCAGTAAAAAGCTCTCGAGCTTTAGTATAGGCTGAGTCGGAGCTCAATATCGGCTCCGAACCCATCCAGCAAGAATTATGGTGAGATAGGACTACATAACATCATTAGCTTATGTGTTCAGCCTCTCACTCAGAACACTGGATATGTAATGCCACTGGCTAAAGTTCTGAACCCCTAGCCCCTCAGGACTTTTGACCAATTTCTATATCTGAGCCCTATTGCTAAAATGTTTTGAAAAACTAATCTGCAACTCATAGAAAGTATTTTCAACCACAGGGGCCTTTCCATTGCTCAACTTGGTCACATAAAAAGCTTCAGTACCCTGCCTACTCTCTACAAAGGCACAAATACTATTTCAACATCACAGGAAGTATTTCCTTTACTGTAGAATTGTTTATGGATATGATTCAGGCCTTTCAGAGGCCCCTGCCCAACACTAAAACTATCCCTGACTCAACACCTTACTAGAGAAAAACCCTTTCCATAACATTGCCACTATTCAGACAGGTTATGGTAGAATTTAGGTGTAAAGACCACAAAAGGATTTTTTTTCCTTTTAAGATTTTTGTAGTTTTGGTGCTTAGGAGGCTTCTTCCTGAAATGTTGACACCTGTAACACTGAGTACTGACATTGAAAAACAAAGATTGAAAATCCACGAGAAGAGTGAATCCTGAACATCGCTCTTCTCTTTTTGGCAGGGGGCAAGTCTCCCTGAACCTCCCAATGTGGATGGAAGCCCTACACCCCCTTTGAATTTACACATGCCAACTCCAAGATTACTATACCTTGGAGAAAAAGGGAATATTATGGGAAATGGCCATCTCAGATTTGATATGTATAAGTCTGTTTTTTCAGCCATTCAGTCTCCATGTTTGGAACTCTCCATAGTGAGTCCCAACATTTCAAATGGTTACTGTTTAGGGTTTCTGGTAATATGAATTTTCATTTTTTTTTCACTTTTTTATATTTGGAATTTAGATATTTTGAACAGTCTTTTTTGTGCAGGCACACCAGTGGGTGGCAGCTACTGGGCCCTTTCTCCTTGCTAAAAAATGACTTGTTAATTTGTGTAATAACTTAGTGGTTCTTTTTGCCACAGGCTGTTGAAATAGTTTAAAAAGCAGTAGCTTGCAATCAGTGACATTTTTGTATTTCATTCAAGGCTGAAAACTGATAGGAAACCTGAAGCATATAATGAATTATGTACATTGATTTTTTTTTTAACTGGGTAACAAGTCCCTTTTCAGGGATGACCTCACCTATCTTGACACTGTCTGATAAACTCATTTATTTATTATTTATTTATTTTATTTTACATTTGTTAACCGGGATGGTCCGACTGGATACATGTCCTTTTTCAGCGGAGGCCCGGGGAGAAAAGCTCCAACAGAGTTACATTGATAATTAGGTACAGTAAATGAGCTGAAAGAACTTAACAAAAACATAGGCTATTTACATACAAGTACAAGACTGCCATTACTATTTCTGAGATTACTACAAATGTAACATTAATAACATATTAGCAAGGACGGTAGGTAGTATAATGACATAGAGTTAGACAGGATACATATTTCTTTATCACAGTATACAAAGTACTTATCATCTTAGCTAGTTGTTTATGTTTTAGTTAATGGCACAGAGCTAGTCTGGGTTTGAGCAAGGACATAGCCAGTGTGACTTGAAGTGGAGTTTTAGACTATTTTTGAATTGACTTAGAGAAGTTGCAAGCGTGATGTTATTTGGGAGAGAGTTCCATATTTTACCAGTGGTGTTGGCAAATAGCCGTCACCACCTAGGTTGAGAGATTTAGTTGTTTGGACAAGGAGTCTGTTTGCTGAGCGAAGGCAGCTTAGACTGGAGTAGGGAGTCATTAAGTTTTTAGTGCTGGGGTATTCTCAGGTTGTTTAAGGATTTTGAAGGCCTCTATGAGTTGGGACTGGTGAAGAAGGTGTGGGAATTCTATCCATCCAAGCTTTTTCAGGTTAGTACAGTGGTGTGTTCTGTAGGGTAGGCCTGTAACGAACCTGGCAATGTGATTATAGCAGGATGAGAGCTTGGCCAGATCAGATTTGTTAAGGTGAGTGAGGACAGGAGAGGCATATAGTAGGGTAGAGAGAAGGTGTGAACGGGCTGTGGCTGCCCTGGCATTCGGGTAAGGAAGGCTTTAATTCTATATAGGGTCCCAAGTTTCTTGTTGACTGACTTAATGGCTTGGTTGATATGTATATCAAATCTGAGTTTATTGTCAATGTTTACTCCTAATAGCTTTGTATAGGTGTCTGGGGAGATGATGGTCCCATTATTGGATTTTATAGTGAAGTTTTCAGTCGGAGATCTATTGGTTGGGTAGAAGAGAAGTAACTTGGTTTTGTTTGGATTTAAGATCAGGAGATGGTTGGCAAGCCAGTTTTCGACTTTGGTGAAGCTATGTTGGGTGGTAGTTAGTAGATTTGCAAGAGAGGCATTGGAACATATTATAGTCGAGTCATCTGCATATTGAATGCAGATGGCTTCAGGGATGACTGTTTGGATGTCGTTTATGAAGACTGAAAAGAGGAGAGGTCCTAATATGGAACCTTGAGGGACTCCTATGGTATTTGGTAGTAGGCAGGAGCGCTTGTTTTGCCACATTACTGCTTGTTGTCTCCCAGTGAGGTAAGCTTGAAACCAGTCAAGGGCTGGAGTATCTAGATACAGGGTTTTTAAAGTATATAGAAGTAACTGATGGTTTACCATATCAAGGCTTCGATAGGTCCAGGAAGAGAGCGGAGGATATTTTTTATTATTCGGTTAAGATTAATGTTTTCAGTAAAAGAGAGGAGGGCAGTGGTTGTACTATGATGGGGTCTGAATCCATGTTGAGAGTCTGTGAGTAGTTTATTTTGGGTTAGATAGAGCATTAGTTGGTTGTGCATGCACTTTTCCATAATTTTGGCAAGTGGTGATAGTATGGCTATAGGTCTATAGTTGGATAGTTCTGTGGATGAACCTCCTTTGTGGAGTGGAATAACATAGGATATTTTCCAAATTGAGGGGATTGAGGCCTCGGTTATGGTTCTGTTAATTAGGATTGAGATAGGGTAGGCTACGACATCTGCAGCAATTTGCAGGTATTCAGCCGGCAGAAGATCGGCTGAAAGGGTGGTTGGCTTCAGTTTTTTCAAAAGGGATCTGATAAAGGATGTGGACACTGGCTGGAAGTTAAAAGAGAGTGGTGAGTCGGGTATAGTGTTTATAGAAGTGTGGGAGGAGAAAGTTGGTTAGCTAATGACTGGATGGTTTCTGTGAAGAAAGTATTGAATGAATTGACTATATCTTCTTGGCTTTTGTCAGATAATGTTCCTGGGGTCGGAGTAGTGGATTTGCCTGGTTGGAGAAGTTTATTTATGCCTGCCCAGTACTTTTGAGGGTTATTCTGATGTTTATGTTGCAGATTGTAGAAGTAATTTTTCTTATCTAGTATGATGGCTTTTTTAGTCTCATTTCTAAGTTGTTGGAATTTGATACGATCTAGGGGGTAGTTTGGTAGTAAGCCATTTATCCCACGCTTTGTCTCTAGTTGTTATTTTGGTTTTGGTGTCTGTTGTTAGCCAGGGTGCTAGTTGAGTTTTAATTCTTATTGAGCGTTTAGGGGCATGCGAGTCAAGTATAGTAAGGAATGAATTGTTAAATGATGACACTGCCTCATCAAGGGGAAGGAACTTTAGTTTTGTCCAGTTACATGATTTGAGTTCAAGTTGAAATTTAGTTGGGTCAAAGTTTTTCTTGGATCTGATAGACCTATAAATAGGTAAGCTTGTACAATTAATTTTGTCTTTCATGATGTATGTGAGCAGGTGATCACTAAGATCATAAGGGAGAGTTCCAGACATATAGTTCTGGGGATGACTGTTGGTGAGTATCCAGTCTAGTATACTCTCTTTTTGGTTATTGTTACCTGTACGTGTGGTAGATGACATTATCTGAGAGAATCCATGTAGGTTAACAGGGATGGGGTTGGACTGTGCTGTGCATTGGTTCCAGTCAATATTAACATCGCCCAGGACAATTTGCTCTGAGTCACACAGTAGGCAAGTACTGGGTAAAGGACTCAAATCATGAAAGCCATGAAGACAAATAATCAGTTTAATTATAACCTTAATCCATTCCACTTACTACCAAATTCTGACAGACAGTAATAGCAGTTCACAAAGGACATGTAGGCTTATATCTGCACTAGTTGGTTTAGTGATTTTTTTTAAACTGGAAAAAAATATATATCTTTTTTTGTCTTGCACATTATCAAACTGGCTGGCAGTGACTGCATACAGAGTTATGGGCCCTTACTGATTTCAAATTACTTTCCACATATTCTTCACTCCACTATCTATTAAAGTAGCTTAGAAAGTTAACATTATTTTGTTTTCACTGACGTGTGTGGTCAGGGTTGACATTTAGAAAGTTGTTGTTGTGTCTTTCGGCTTATCCCGGTTAGGGGTCACCACAGCAGAACTCCAGTCCGCTAATGTTTGGTAGTGGATTTTTACGTGCCGAGTTACCAGCCCTGACACACAACCTTCAACAAAGGCACGCCCATTCATGCATGCCTCCACAAAGAAGACACTCTAGCTGAGAATCGAACGCAACAACGTCTTGCTGTAAGGCGACAACATTTGGAAAGTATGCAAATAATTATGTATATATTTATTTTTAGGTAAGTCTCCTAGACACAGATGCCCCTTTTTAGGAACAGTCTTTGACTGGGAGTAGTGTCGGTTTAACTAACTTTGCCAGAGTCACATAGTAGACAAATGGAGGTTAAGGGAATTGAACCATGAAAAACAATCAGGGAAACAGCTCATTAGCAGTTCATAACCTTAATTCTCTGCACTAACTGACAACTTTACACAGTAATCAGAATTTGCTAAGGAACTGTGCTTATATTTTTACAGTAGATGGTTTATTGATTAAAAAAATGGAAAAATGATCATGTATAGTATAATAATAATAAAATAAATTTTATTTCTATTTTGAATTTTCAATACATTTGTTAAACTGTATTTTTTAATTGTATGAATAAATAAAAATGCCACCTCTTATTAAAACATGAGTGAGTGATGGCCCTCTAGTATTTTATCAGGACTTTTATTTTTGAAATGTTCTAAAGTCAGGATTTCTGTATAATGGTTAGTAATGTTATATAATTCCTTGCTGGGAACATATTCAAGACTACTCAAAGTTAAAGCAAAGACACTCAAGCAAATTCTGCTTTATTAAGCAGATATAATTTAAAACAGTCAATGATCAAATTTGATTGGCATTCTACCCAGGTAAACAAAATGAAATAAATACGTTGGTATATGCATAAAACAGTAAGGATGGTGAATCCAGAGGAATATATTTAATTACATATATGTGGTACCTGAAATAAGTTGGGGTATGAGGGGGTTGGGGCAGTGGGTTGGGGTAGGAGGGGGCAGAGGCTGGGGAGGCAGGGATGCCATGGATTAAAAACAGCCCAGGGCACAAGGTATACTTAATCTAACACTGAGGCCTTTAATTTTGTCATTCACACTCTACTTCTTCATAAACTAGAATCTATAAATTTCTATCCTGGCTAAGTTTCGTGGCTTCATAGTTATCTAAGTAAGAGTACTTTTCAGATTGCCACTGGTAGCACTGTATCAATGATGTTTCCCATGGGTCTGTTTTGGGCCTATACTGCTTTTCTTCTTCCTTAATATCCTAACTTCCAGATTTAGATATAGCAAAGTACCTAGATGATATACTTCTCATTTCTGATTAAGCAATCATCAGTTTATAAAATAAGCTTTAGGCAGACTTAACTCCTTATGTAACTGGGTAACAAATGGTAAACCTACAGTCAGTTCTATGAAAACTGCAGTCATTATCTTTGCAACACTATAAACATTTTTGTTCATTTTCAGATTACACTTAGAGACCCTCTTGGGAATGTGCTTAATCAGTTTATGAAAAGAATTACATAGTTATTCAAACCACACACTGACAGAATTGTAGTTAAGGTGATTCATCAGGGAAACTGTACTATTGAATTTTCAGTTTGGTCTCTCTCGAAGCATGACTAATCCTGAAAGCAAACATATTACTACCAAAATTGAATATGCACTGCCTAGCAGTTCTTTCAACTCCTCTGTAAACACTCCATACTTCAAACCACAGTAAGAAAACTATGCCATTTTATTCATTAGCTGAGTCCAAAAACCATCATTGCCTAAATGCAGAAACTGGCTATCCATTACAGTTTAGGGCAACACAGCTTCTTCCTACTTGCCACGTGAAAATATTTAATCTACACACATCCTCCTTTATCTTCAAAGCTTACCACAAGAACCACTTCTTATGTCTGGCAGTTAGTGCAGAGAACTAAGGCTATGAACTGTTAACAAGCTGCTACTTGCTGTACATGTTTTGATTCTTTTGACCTTCATTTATCAACTGTGTGACTCAAACTTCTCAAGTGATATGATTTAGCAGTAGAGATATGACTTTGGCCCTCATACTTAGCCTCGCTCCTCTTAGATTTATGATATTCCTCATGAATTCAGACGTGCTTAGAAGTAAATACTTTATTAAATATATAAACTAAGCCTATACAAAGATGCACTACCACTAACTATATAGGGTCTGGTACATAAATACTTCTATTGAGAAAAATAAGAAAGTGCCCCTCTTTCTTACCTTCTGTTATACTTTATAAGGCCAGTGCTATGATGTTCAATACTTTGAGAGGTACTGTGACCTACAGTTTTCAGATAATTGGGAATTTTGACTAGGCTCTTTAATGATCTCCTGGACTGTGTGCTTAGTAGCTATCTATAAGTCTATGGCTTTAAGTATGATAAAGACAGTATATTATTCATGAAAAGGCCCATTTTGACATAAGTACAGGAGAATCATCTTTCTACAAATTAGACTGAGCCTGCTGGAAAGTCTTCTTAATGAGGTTAGACAGCAGCAGACTCACATCCTTTCAAAATAAACTCAACAATTTTCTTTTGAATGAAAATTAATGCTACTGATTTAGATATGCTGGATCAAAATTTTATGTCTTGCTCACTACACAGTGGCTGGTATTCTGAAAAGCTAACTGTGAGGAGAAAGCCCCAACACATTTGTTTCCCTCTTGCAGTAAGGCTTGCCAATTCTTAGACTGCCCTACCACAGAGATTTTGTGCTTGTAGGGGCTTCAGTGCAGGAAAGTGGTCTCACAGACAGAGCTGTATGGTAATGCAGTAGTCTAGGAGAGCTGCTAATGCTAATTAGCCACAAGCTCTCCTTTGAAAATGCAAGTGGCTCCTTATTTATGCTGCTGAGTGATTACAATTTCACATCTGGAGAAAAAAGTGGCCACTGTAAAACAAGGTGGTCACTCATTCACTCCTATGGGAGCATTCATGGTGCAGGTAAATTCAGCAAAAAATTGTGGGCATGGGTATGTTTTAGTATGTGCATGTCAATGTAGATATGTGTGTGTTTGTGTGTCTGCCTGATCCACAGTCTGAATATGTGTGTGTGCTGGAGCATGCATGTGAGGGAATGGGTGAGTGTTGTCTGTGAATGTGATCGACTGTGGGAGGTTTTGTTTGTTGCTGACTGGATGTGTGTGTGTGTGTGTGTGTGTGTGTGTGTGTGTGTGTGTGTGTGTGTGTGTGTGTGTGTGCTCTCGTATGTGTGTGTATCTGCATACCAGTGCCTGTGTCTGTGCATGGGAATCTGAATATGTGTGCGTGGGGGAGGTGCCTTTTCCAACATGATGCAAGGACTGCTTGGAACATAACTACCATCATCAGGTCTGACAGTGTTAGAACTAGCTAGAGTTTGATTTACAGATATCCGAATGAGCCAGTAATGAGGTCTTTTCCTTTGTACCATAGCTGTCTCTGAATCATATGTTCTCACTGTTGTGGTAATTGTCCGGCCTGCAGCAGACAATTATTGGAAGTGGTAAATCTTTTTTCTGAATTCCAGGGAAAGTTATCTGCTTTATCTCAGCAATGCTGAAAAACAACAAACCAAATCTTTGTATATAAATAAGAGGCTTAGTGATATTGTTGCTCCACGCAGTGTCAGTGGCAAAACAGGTAGCACACACACCTTTTGTGCTAGAAGACCAAAAGGCTGTCAGGTCTACTCCCCTCCAGGTGATTGGATTACTGACACTGCAGTGTGACATTAGCAAGGGTGCTATATTCCTGTCTGAGTCATCCTTCAGATGAGATGTTAAACTAAAGTCCCATCTGCATGCATTGGTGATACCTCAGGTGGATGTAAGAGACGCTACAGCACCTACTGAAAAGAGTATGGGTCCTTTATTTATATACAAAAATAACTCTTATTTACAAAATATTTATATATTTACAAATATTTACAAATTTATAGATATACAAATCTGTTTATACAATCATACAAAATTTTCATCCCTATTAGAGCCCCACTCCTTTTTCCATAAGCACCAGCTGATTTTACTTAATATTGTTTCTAAAATCCATTTACCATTAAATATAATTTAATTTATAGGTTTAGGTTTATAGATTAGTACTAAGTTAACTGCCCTTGCGAGTCATTTTAAGCCTAGCCAATTATCCCTTGTGAGACACAAACCCTGCACCTTGTGCTTGTAAGGCAAACACCTTAACCATTAGGCCACCCTCCCAACCCCTTTTTATTCTTTCATTCCATATAATCTATATAACATAAAATAACTTTTTATCTATTCTTTTAACATATTTTTCTATTCTTATAGTCTCTATATTTAGGCATATCCATGTTTATTTTATTCACTTCTTTTACATCTTCAAAAAATTATCTTCACACTGTTTTCCACATAACTTTTTTTATTCTTTTACATTTCAAAAACCCATGTTCCATAGTTTCTTCTTCCTCCTGACAATGTAAACATATTCTGTCGTTTTCTTCTTATATAGCATATTTCCTTTTACTGGCAATTTATCTGTTACCAGTCTCCACAAAAAAATCTTGACATTCTATTTTCTGATTACACCATTTGCTTCTTAGTTTTATAGCTTTAATTTTTCATTTGTTAGATTTTCCCATATTTTTACATCTTACTGTTTTATCATTACATTCTTATACAATGTTTTTCTATCTTTTTTATCTCTAATCATTTTTTATTTTTCATATAAATATTTTCCTGGTAACATTTTATTTCTTCATTTATACACACCTTTTCCATTTTATTCTTTTTTACCATATCCAAACATTTATCATACATTTATACAGTTCTACTACTAATCTCTTATCTTTTTTCATTTATCCACTTTAACACTTTGTACAAATGTAATGAAGCAACATATACCACTGGGTTAATTAACTCTAAACCTCCTTCTTTATTTACATACAGAAATCTTCTTTTTACTGGGTTTAATCTAGAACCCCATATAAATGAAAAAATATCAGCAATAATTAATTTTCAAATACTGTTGACAACATATATACAGTTGCTAACTATGCCATTTCCCATTAGTACTGAATTTATCAAATAAGCCTTTTGCTGAATGATAATTTATATGTTCTCCAGAAAAGACATTTGTGTTATTTATTCTATTTTTTCCATTGAATTCTACTTATATATTTATTCTCAAATTTTACAACTAACACAGAAATTTCATTCATTATATATACCTCCGAGCTTTACTACATCACCTAAACTTTTACTTTCTCTTTAAAGCCATCCCTACTGTCTCTAGACACTCATTTGTACAAATTATTACTTCTTTTATCCAAATGTTGTTTTTTGCAATTATAATATCATCTACATATGTTAACAGAATGGGAATTTTTAACCCTTCAGGTGTTATATAACCCTGCCTCCTTCCTTTTGTAATATAACCCTGCCTCCTTCCTTTTGTAATTTATTTCACATATTATCAGATTCATAACTAATGCAAAGAGTATATGACTTGTTGGACATCCCTGTCTTACACCACTTTTCATATGTACCTTTTGGCTTAATCAGTCATTTACACATATTTTTACTTTATTATTACTATATGCTGACATACATCATTTCCTTTCATACTTATAGTCTTTCATTATTAACCATAATATTTCATATTCATTTGTGTCAAATGCCTTATTAAGGTTTCCTATCATGATTCTCACTTTTTCTTTTCTATTCATAATATCATCCATAATTTCTCTTACTATCATTACTAATTCTTGACAACCCTTCCCCTTTATACTATATGTATCTTTCATTTTAGCTTCATATATCTTTTCTATTATTTTCATAAAGATCTTGTAATTATTATTATTCAGTACTATCGTTCTCTGTTTTTTTTAATTGACTTCTATCTACCTTCATCCAAATTAATTTAAGTGTTTCACAACATAATTCTTTATACATAAAGCCTTCATTTAACCATTCATTCAAAATCTTAAAAAAATACATTTTTGCCAATCTGTTAAATTTTTATATATTTTGTATTTTATTCAATCTGGTTATTCTGCGGTGGTGCAATGGTAGTGTTGTTGCCTCACAGCAAGAGGTTCTCCCATTCAATTCTCGGCTGGAGCGCCTTCTATGTGGAGTCTGCATGTTCTCCCCGCGGTTGAGTGGCGTTTGAAAGACATCTGTGAATGGGCATGCCTTCGTTGAAGGTTGGGCGTTGGGCTGGCAACTCAGCACCATAAAAATCGACTGCCAATCATTATCGGACCGGAGTTCCACTGTGGCGACCCCTAACCGGGAAAAGCCGAAAGAAAAACCACAACATTTTATTCCAGCTGGTCCTGCAGCCAAATCTATATTTACTTGTTCTAATACTTTATCTAGCTCATTTAAAGACATCCCCTTTTCCAACTCTTTATTCTCTTTCTGTGAACTTTTTTTTTACTTTCCATGTTTTTCACTACCTTCTTTTTTCTTTAAACATTTATTGTACATACTGTACTGCAGTATTCATAATCTTTTCCTGAGTTCTTTCCAATTCTCCTTTTACATTTTTAGTTCTGTCTTTACATTGCCATATTCCTTCACTAATCTGCTTAAGGAACTCAATACTTCATCTCTTTTATTTTCTTGTAAAAAATATTTGCTTATATAACAGTTCTTGCATTTTGTCTTGCTTTCCTTCATATAATTATTTTTCTTTGTCAAAGTACTTTCTATCATTATGTTCTACATCTTAATACAAAAATGAAAGATGTGTGCGAAATAAAACCAAACCAAAAACAATAAGTCCTCACACAGGAGAAGTGGCCAAATAAGGGCACGAGTCTCTGTTGCAGTCCACCTAATTCCGTTAATCTGTCACAGAAACACAGTAATCCCAGTCACTTTCCGTAATACCCAGCAAACTGACGCAAATATTCCTGTTTCCAGAAAGTGACTGGGGTTACTGTGCTACTGTGAAAGATTAACGGAATTAGGTGGAGTACAATAGAGACTCGTGCCCTTATTTGGCCACTTCTCATGTTCTACATCTTCCAATACATCACAATATGTTGTTTTATATTTTCTCTCTACTTTTCTCACATGGTATATTTTTCCTTAAATATTACCCATCATTTAGATCAGTTTTATTAAATATTCTCATAATAATATAATTTTTCCATAACTATATTACTAATGTCTTTCCTTCTTCATTCCATGTTTTCTAATTTATCCTTTCTATTCCTTTGACTATTTTTTATATATTTATTGTTTTCTTTTATCTCTAGCCATATTGCAAGATGATAAGAAAATCATGTTTCAACTACTTCTCCTTCTCCTATAACTAAACCTTCTGATACTATAAAATAATCTGTTTCAGTTCTTTATATACCCCTTTTGTAAATCCATGAATTTTTGTCCCAAATGTTTAACTTACTACATTTTATAATTCTAAAATTTTCTTATATAATTTCCTTTCTTTTTGTGATTTGCTCTTAAATCACAGTTAAAGTCTCCTGCTATTATATTCATATTTATCACTACATAGTCTAAAACTGATTAAATAAACTTTCCTTATAACTAGTATAAACATATGATGTTATTTGGTCTTTCCATTTTAAGTCTACAATGGTTAATCTTCCCATTTTGATAAAGTTATATCTAATATCTTCCCTATATGTAGATATCCTACAAAAGGGCCTCACTGAGACAGATGCCTGGTGTCAAAGCCATGGCCTCAAGCTCAGTGCCAAAAAGTGCATTTTCATCCCTTTTGGTAAAATCTCTGTACCCATGAACTACCACATAGGCGGTAGTCTACTTAACACCGAAAGTGTGATAAGAGACCTTGGGACACAGGTGGACAGTAGTCTCTCCTTTGATAATCACATTGCCACAGTAGTCAGGAAATCCTTCTATGTGGCACACCTCATCACAAAAGGTTTCTCATCCAGGAAAAAAGAGGTAATTGTTCCCCTCTACTCATCACTCATTAGACCCATTATAGAGTAAAATACCCCTTTTGGTATGTACCTCACAAGACATCTACAACAACTGGAAAGGCCACAGAAATAAATCACAAAGAGGATTACTGGCCTCAAACAGATGCCCTACACAGACCGTCTCAAAAAACTCCAGCTTTACTCCATTACATATCGCCTACTCAGAGGTGATCTTTGCCTAACATACAAAGCTATGTCAAACCCAGAGCTGTTGGACATGCTCCACTTAAGGAAATCCCAATCCCACTGAGCTACACGCTCTAGGGACCTAAACCTCGTCACCACAATAAACAGAACATAGTGGAGGGATAAATTCCTGTCCCAGAGACTTCCCATACTCTGGAACAAACTACCTATCTATATTAAACAAAGCTCCTCATTAGCACTCTTCAAGAAAAATCTTGATGATTGGATGGGAAATTCACCCCAGGAATCACTTCTGTGGCTCTGCTCGACAGGGGCATAGGAAAATAATTTTCTTGGATGGTGAAAGCCAGGGTACCTTTTTGGCTAGGCTTATATAGGCCCTAAGGCCAATAGCCTAGTACCTACCTATGAAACTATAGTTCTACAGAATATAGCTATTCATAGGTTCATAGGTTGGTAGGTTCATAGGTTGGTACTAGGCTATCAGCCCTAGGTCCTATGCAAGCCTAGCCATAACAATTCCCTGGATATTTCTTCCCACAATATTTACTTCTCTGGACCCCTGTCTAGCAGGGTGACTGACATGATCCCTGGGGTGAATTTCCTATCTCCCATCCAATCATCAAGGTTCCTTTTGAAGAGTGCCAATGAGGCACTCTGCTTGACAAGTATGGGCAGTCTATTCCAGAGTATGGGGAGTCTCTGGGTCAGGAACCTATCCCTCCAGCATGTTTTGTTCATTATGATGACAAGGTTTAGATCCCTGGAGCGTGTGGTTCTGAGGGATTGGGATTTCTTTAAGTGGAGAATGTCCAACAGCTCAGGGTTTGACATGGCCCTGTATGTTAAGCAGAGATCACCTCTGAGTAGACGATATGCCACAGAGTATAGCTGGAGTTTTTTTAGACGGTCAGCATATGGCATCTGCTTTAGGCCTGTGATTCTTTTAGTGAGGTATTTCTGTGGCCTTTCCAGCTGTTGCAGATGTCTTGTGAGGTACATACCAAACGGAGCATTATACTCTATAATGGGTCTAATGAGGGATGAGTACAGCGGGACAATGACCTCCTTTTTTCTGGATGAAAAGCCCTTAGTAATGAGGTGTGCCACATAGAAGGATTTCCTGACTGTTGTGGCAATGTGGTTATCGAAAGTGAGACCACTGTCCACCTGTGTCCCTAAGTGTCTCATCACACTTTCGATGTTTAGTGTCCTGCCACCTATGTGGTAATTCATGGGTACATGTTTTTTTTTCAAAGGGGATAACTATACATTTCTTGGCATTAAGCTTGAGCCCATGGCCCTGGCACCAGGCATCTGTTTCTGTAAGGCTCTTTTGTAGAATATCCACATCATTTGGGGATTCAATAATGGCTCCCAGTTTGCAGTCATCTGCAAACTTTGTTAGCCAGAGTCCCTTAGTGTTGGCCTGTACTTCAGAGAAGTAGATGCCAAACAAGAGTGGTCCCAGGATTGAACCCTGAAGTACTCCACTTGTCACTTGTCTGGAGCTGGATTTGAAGATGGCTACTTTTATATTCTGGGTTCTGTCAGTAAGCCAGTTGGCAACCCATCGAGTGACGTAGGGATTTATGCCCAGCTTAGTAAGTTTATCTATGATTCCAGAGTGGGGGATGGTGTCGAAGGTCTTGGCGAGGTCCAGATAGGCTGTGTGGACCACCTTACCCTCGTCCACAGCTCTGGAGACTGATTCGAAGAAGTCAATCAGATTCAGGAGACAAGATCGGCCCTTCAAAAACCCAAACTGGGTATGGTCCAGTGTTTGAAGGTTGCCAGTGCCTTTGTTTATAAGTTCCATGATAATGCATTCCATGCCCTTGCAGATCAGGCTTGTCAGACTGATGGGACGGTAGTTCCCAGGATCCAAGGCAGATCCTCCCTTGTGGAGCGGGATAACTGTAGCTGTGCGTCACTCAGTGGGCACGAAGCCTGAGGTGAGGCTATGATTAAACATGACACTTAGGTGAGGTGCCAGTTCATTTTGTAGTTCATGTAGTACGCAGCCTGGAATGTCATCTGGTCCCATGGATGCTGTATTCTTAGCTTTGAAGAGTGTGGTTTCTACCTGTGTGGCCATGATTATCGGAATTTGGCAATCTTTGGGTATTGAGATGGGCCCTTTAGAGGGTGAGAGGGGGGTGAAGTTGGCATTAAATCAATCTGCCAGGATATTGGCAATATCCTTGGGATCAGTATATTTAATGCCATTCTGTTGTAGCTCAGAGCAGATCTGAGCATTGCCATTTAGATTCTTGACATAACTATAGAATGCCTTGTGGTTGTCTTTGGAATCTTTGGCAATTTTATTTTCATAACTAGATTTTGAGGATTTTATGAGGGATCTCAGCTTCTTACTGAGGCTGGTGAGGGAGTTTTTTGCATCCTGGATTTTCCTCTTTTCTGCAACAGTTTCTTCCTTCTGTTGTATAGTTTGTTTGTAGCAGGGGACCACCAGATTGGCTTCCTTTTTTGGAGAAGAGCATCTTGGTTCTATTTGGGATGGCACAATTCATGCATGAGTGGATGTGCTCATACAGTGCAGTGTAGGATTCTGCAGTCGAATTTCCAGATCCCATCTGCATGGGTGTTGTGAAGTTTGTCACTTCTGACTTCAGTAGCATGAAGTTGGCTTTGGAGAAGTTTTTTAAGGAGGTTTCCTTACTGGGGGGTGGGGGTGGGATGTGGATGTCAAAGGTGATTTGCTTATGGTCAGACCTAACCAATGAGGGGGTGACCACTGGTGTGGGGCATCTATCCCCCATGTTGGTAATGACCAGGTCTAGGATATTGGAGTCCCTGGTGGGACAATGGATTAGTTGATCCAGGGCATTGGAATTTATGAATTCCAAGAACCGTTGGGAAAATGAGTTGGTACCTGAGTAGTTTTCCCAGTTAATGGCAGGGTAGTTGAAATCACCCAGTATTAGGGTGTTTGGTTGTATCTTAATATTTTCCAGTATGTTTAGAAAGGTGTAGTGAGAATCTTGGGGCATGGTGGGAGATCTGTAGCAAGCTACAATTTGGATTGCAATCTTACCTAGTGTTAGTTGCACCTGGAGAATTTCAGATGCATTGTGTTGGGCAACTAGCCTGGAGGTGTGAATATCCTTGGTGAATATGGACACTCCTCCACCTTTAGTGTTTCGGTCTTGGTTTGGTGGCCAAAAAGTGTGGTAAGAATTGTAGCCTGGTATTGCAGGGGTGCACTCTGGAGCCTTGAACCAGGTCTCAGTTACTGCACAGATATCAATGTTCTCCATTTTTAGGAGTGCCTCGAGAGAGTGCATTTTGAGGTTTAGACTTCTAGCATTGAGTAGCATTACCTTCAGATTTTGCATGCTTGTATCTGTTACGGTGGTGGTTTTATCCTTTGAACCTTGCCTTAAAAAGGCACTATAGGGGTGGCAAGAGCTTTAGCCAGTAACCTGAATCCCAGGGGTGACAAGTGCAGACTATCTCTGGCAAAGCATCGTGGTTTGTCGATCATGTCTTCCCAGGAAGACAAATACTGGATCCCCTTTGAATGACAAACCAGTAAAAAGAGAAAATATGGTACTCCACGACAATCGAAGCAGACCCACTAGGTAAAAATCCAATAATCCTTTATTTCAGATCAAGTAAGCGCTTTCGCGTTTGCATAAACGTTTCATCAGACTTTCAAAGTATCTTAAACAAAACTCCATATAAACACTGTGACTTATTTAAAACAGCCAATAAAATTCTATCTAGGTAATCCTAATTAAAAACTTTTTTAAGGTGCCCTCACGTATGTACACATCTAACTAATGCATTTAAAAGCAATAAACAACATAAAAACTTTGAAAGTGCAACAAGCATGTATAAGCAACAAAAATAATTCTAATCAATATATTCTGAGACATATATATTCTCACATAAAACAGTTAACTATAACAAATGTATAATGCATTATAATACTGTGGGTCAATGTTTAAGGGCATGGTCTTTAAGAAAGGGTTTTAATGAAAACCTGTCATTCAGCCCATGCCCTCTGTCTGCTTGTAATCTAATAATCCATTTCCCTTCTTCTTTCTCTATATAATTTCCTATGTCTCCTAGTCTTTCTGTAGGGGTAACTAACTCTAACACTAAAAATTTAAAGTTATGTGTTGTATCATTATGAATGACATGTCTAGCTATTGCATTACCATCATTCTCTCTGCTAATAGCATATATATGCTCCCTTATTCTCTCTCTCAATGTCCTATTCGTTTTCCCAACATAAAAACTATTGGATTTCTGACACATGGCTAAATAAACTACATTTCTTGTTCTACAATCTGTATATTGGTGGAACTCATACCTTAGATGTGTATCTGGGTGTTTGAAAATGTTGGTGTTAGCTATATAGCCACACTGATTGCAGTGATGACAGGGGAAGGTCCCCTTTCTAGCTGAAAGAAGTTCACTCTTATTTTTCCTCTCATAGCACAAAATTTGTTTTAATGATTTTGTGTTCTTATAACTGAATCTAGGACAGGTACCTACTACTTTTTTTATATTGTCATCTAACAGTAACATATTCCAGTTCTTTTTAATTAACTGTGTTATTTTCTTATTGTTGTTCGTATAAGGAATGACAAGTCTATTAATTCTGGAAGTAGAAATGGGTCCTTGTCTGCCATGTAACTGACCTGTCCTCTTGATATATGGTTGGCCTACTGTGTCATGCTCTATTTCATGTATAGCATCTAGATTACTAGTATGGTATCCTCTTTCTACAAAATCCATCCTCACATCTCTAATAGCCTCATAAAATACCTCATCATTACTTACTAAACGTGAGGTCCTAAGTGCCTTTCTCTTAACAATATTCTTATGAATATGTGATGGGTGCATGCTATTGCGATGTAAAAATGCATTCCTTCTGCAAGGCTTCTTAAAGACCTTAGTGGTAATCACCCCATCACATTGAATGACACCAGAAGCTTAGCCAATTGTTGAAGTCAATAATTTTGTCCTTATACTGTGGTATAATTCTGGGCGAAGGCAGGATACTACTCAGGGCTAGGGTCATACCTGCCTGGGTCACATGATCCAAGAGCTCTTCCATGTCTCTTTTCATGTAGTCCAGGGAGGTAAGTCTCAAGTCATTCACTCCAGCATGGCAATTACAGAGTTGTATTTGTACTTCTTGTGGAGTGACTTGAGTGCATGCGTTATGTGGCGGATCCTGGCACCCGTTAAGCAGCTGACTGTAATTTTCTCCTTGTTCAGCCTGGTGAGTGGGACATCAGTGTACCTGACTATAGAGTCACCTATGACTAAAGTGTTGGGTACATTGTCTTGCCTTAGGGGCTGTTGTTGGGTGGCACACTGATGTTGTGAGCTATGTGTCACTTTGGTTGTGACTGGTGTTTGTTTACGTTTCGGCTTGGGCAGGTTAATGTTAAGGGCCTCCGCATATGTGGGTTTAGTGTTGATATATGTGGGTGTTGATGGTGTGGGTTTTGAAGGGCTATGAGTTGCTTGAGGTGTAATGCAGGTGTTAACATTCTCCTCTTGACTGTCTAGCACAATCTTAGCTGGAGATAGCTTTGCTTCCAGTTTGGCTATGTAAGTGCATCTCTCGCAGGTTGTAGTGTTGGATGGTAAGAGGAGAGAATTGTCTGTGTACATGAGGCAGTTGCCACACTGCCCCAGTATGCCCAGATTCACCAGGTGGACAGGAGAAATCACTGGAAGCTGACCCTTGGACATGTCTGTTTAGGTGCTTTTTTGTAAAGTTTAAGAGCTGTTTTCCCTTACCTTTGCAAGGTACTTTGCAATTATAGGCTGTTTAGTGCCTATGATTAATTTCTCCTTATTGACAAGGAGAGCTGAGTGCTTGAATCAGTTTCAGGCTTCCTAGTGCTTTCCAGCAGGTTCTAGAGAAAGTGCTAGTCACAGGGCAGGGGTTCAGATTTTAGTGATACTACTGAGAAACCAGCTAGTTCTAAGGGAAAATTTGAAGAGCAGACTTTCTGGCACCTGGTATAGTTTGACTGTAGCCTCGCAGTGCTGCACGATGTGAAAAATGTGCAAACACATGTGTTTTTAAGCCAGAAAGTTGAAAGGGATAGAAATCAGCCCAAAAAGGCTAATAAAATTACAATTTCAGAGGTGGAAACCACTCCTCTAGCGTTAGATAGGCAGTACAATGCTCACCAGTCCCACTGGTAAGCAGTAGGACTTCCCTCTACGACAGCATGGTCTGGATAGCTCTGAGCACAGAAAATAAAGTCCTGAGACAAGCAAAGCCTGGGATATGGACTGGCTAGAAAAGGTGGGAAACGAGCAAACAAGATAGTATTTTCTTTCGTTGAAACATGCTAAACAATGCAATAATACAGTAAATAAACACAGAAAAGGCTAACACACTTGAGTGTGAAGTCCTAAACAGTAAATGCAATTAAAACTCTACAAAATTAGCAGTTTAAAACTTTTTAAACGAAGCAAGGCAAGTGCACAACTGAAAAACGATTTGAGGCAGTAACACAGCAGAATAAGTAGCTAGTCTACATATACAGATAAGTCTATATATACAGAAAAGCAGTTAAAACACACAAACACTTCAGATGCAGTGCAACCTAGAGCACTTGAGTTGTAGCAATATTAAGGCAATTACAGTTATAATAAATGCTCTAAAATATACTCTATATTTCCAAAATGTTTGAGAAGCACAGTCAGAACACAAGGAGATTCAGGCAAATTTTTTTTTGAAAAGGAAAAAGGAGAAACAGAAGGCCTTATCAAATGTTCTCTCTGTATTAGGTAGAGAGAGCTAATGACACTAGACTGGGAGGAGTGCCCCAGATCAGATTTACAGTAGGGGCGGGCAACTGCAAAGCCACCAAGTATAACAGTAAGACACCAACAGGGAGGGAGGGTGGGAACAATACTAAAGCTATTAACATCTCTCATTTCCAAAATTCCAGATTATTTTTCCTCCCCATAGTTTCTCTATAACTTTTCATTTGTTAAAAATCTTGTGTCTTCTAATATAAGTGCATCTACACCACTTTTATTATACCACTCCACAATTCCTATTCTTAATACTATTTGCATTTACAAAGAGCACTCTACATTTTTTATTTTTCCTTTTCCTTGGATTCATGCTTTCATAAGTTCATAGCTTATTACTAGGATAGCTTTCTTAATAGGTCATTCCAAGCCTAGCCGATTTCCTTAAGAAAGGTGAGAATCAAGCAAGCACTGCACCTTGCGTCTGTGAGTCAAACTCCTTAACCATTATACCAATTTCACCGATTAACTATGTATTCTTTCATCCATTTCCTTTCTTTTTTCTTTTGTACTTATCCTTTAAAAGGGTAAAAGAAAAAGAAAATGTAATCAATAGAATTTTTTTTTACTACCTCCCAATTTATGTCTTCTTCATCACTTATTTCAGAACCTTCTTCTATGTCTTCTTTATTATTTTCTCATCTAATTTTTCTTCTGTTTCTACTACTTCTAAAATGTCTCCTCTTTGTTCATTTTCTTCTCTTTCTTTTTCATTTCCTTAATCATTTTCATTTTTGCAAGGCATCCACAAATGTCTAATTTTGTTACATTTATAACATTTCAATTCACATTTTTGGATCATGACCCATTTCCTCACAAATATAACATTTTCTTTTGTCACTGTTACTTATCAAATGTCCTTCTTTCCACACAAGAAATGTTCTGGGTTGTCCCAAGTATTTTACAACACAGCTACTCTCCTCCAAATTTATCATGCTTGGTATATGCATATTTATTTTCTCTTTCTATTTTAACACAGTATTACAATCCCAGCCACCAGTCAGTGAATTCCTTTTGTGATAAACTTTTGCCATGTCTAGTACTTCTTCACATAATGTTTTCAAATGTACTTTCAAAGTGTCTCTTTTTACCTCTGTTTGAAATTGCACATGAATTTTCTTTTTTGGTTCTCTCTTAAATGTTTTCATCACATAAAGATTACATGGGTTACAGTATTTCTTTTTATCATATTCTCCAAGAATTGTTTTAACTGAAAAAACAGTCTCAATTATAATGTCACAAAATATCTCTTTAATAATAATGAATGCTCTTACCTCATGTGCTTTTATATCCAAAGGAGCTATTAAATTGACCCACACTCCATACTTGGTCCATTTCTTCCTTACTTTGAATCCTTACCATGTACTTACATTTTTCATTTTCTTCTGCCTTCTTGTACTTACTCTGCATATGTTTTCTTTTCCATTTCACTGCTGTTCTTCAAGATTGTCTCTACATCCTCCTTTTGTATTTTCTCCATAATGTCCCCTTAGGAAACATCTCCTTCATTTCCTGGCTCACTCTGCACCACCATTTCTTTAACCAAATCATCTGAAACTCTCCTGTGAAGAAAGTAAACACTTTCATCTGTGCTAGCATGTCTGGCTGAAGTTTTGTGCATAATTTCAGATTAATCTGTATATCATATGCCACCATGACTAGCTATGATATTGTAAATAAGTTCTTACTTTGTACAGGATGTGAAACACAGAAATCCTCTACCAACTAATAAAACAGCTAGTGTAAAATAAATATAGTTGAAGTAGCAAACAAACACCAACTGTACCACAGCTAGGAAGTTTATTATAAAACAGGTAAGTGCTTTCAGGGATGTGCCCCTTCATCAGACAACTCACAAAAACAATTAATTCCTTATATAGTAGAAGCACCTGCTATCAATTAAGTCTTAAAGATACAATGTTAAATACAAATGCTTTAACCTGGTCCACTCTAGTATATCTTGAATATGCATATATCTGGTTCAAAAATTCATAAATATTAGAACACATATGTATATGAGTCATGGTTAATAATGGTTAAGGTGTTTACCTTATAGACACAACATGCAGGGTTCGACCCTCACATGGGGCAACTGGCTAGGCTCAAAAAGGCCCACAAGGGCACCCAGCCCGGCACCAATCTATGAACCTTTATTAAAATTGCTAAAACCATGTCCTATTATGCAAATTGTTTTAAAAAAACATAAACTATAACATGCAACATAGATATAAATATATATAGTGCTCTGACACCATGTAAAATATAATATGTATGTGTATGAAAAAGCATGTTGAAATATAACAGTATCTATGTAAGTATAAATATGTATGCATGTGTGTATAAAAATATATAGAAAAGAAAAAATTATGTACATAAATATCTAGAAAATATATATAAAAATATATAAAAAATATACATGTACATATGTAGATAAAAATGTATGTATATAAAAATGTATATATATATATATATATATATATATATATATAAGAAATATATAAACAACTTAGTATGTCATAATGACAGAACATAAATGCAATAAATAAAATTATACATTAAAGTTCTAAAATTCTAACAGTCAATGTTTAAGTGGACGAGCTTTTAAGAACTGTTTCAAGGACACCATATTGTTAAGACCTGGTGGTTTATCTGCGTTAAACAACATAATCCATTTTTGTTCTGCAATCTTCGTGTCATTCGACAAATTGCCCCCTCTCAATCTCTCTCTGGCAGGACTTGCAGAAAAGGAACTTAACATTATGGTCTGGTCCCTCGTTCTTATTATGCATGGCTATAGCACTACTCTCTTTATAATTCTTGATGTCCCTGTAGTGTTCCAATATTCTCTCTTTCAACCACCTGTTAGTCTTACCTATGTAGAAACTAAAACATACTGTGCAGTAGGCAAGATACACTACATTAGATGTTGTACAATCAGCATATTGACTGCTGTTAAAACTGAAACCATTAAATGGGTGTACAAAGCTTCTACCACTGTGAATATACTTGCAGGCTGTGCAATCTCTACATATGTAGGTACCCAATCTATCAGATCTATTCTTGGTGGTTGATGTATTGTTCATATAGCAAAGGAGGCTCTTTAATGTTCTGTTATTCCTAAATGTAAAATTAGGTTTAGGCCCAATAATGCCTTGTAGAGCACTAATTGTGGAAAGAATACCCCAATTCTTGGTAATCACTTTACAGACAGAATTAATATTACTAGCAAATGTTAATGGCATCCTTAGGGTGTTATCAGTAACCCACTTGATATGGCTAGTCATATTACTGTTAATGATTTGAGTATTTGGTTCACTGCTCCCTTCTTCATAGAAATAAGGTCTGCACCTTCCATCTCTATTACTCCAACCTTTGTTAATACATTTATCAATATTGTGTGCATTATATCCCTCTCTAAAAATTATATCTTCAATAGTTGTAGAGCACTAGCTAGTTCACTGTCATTGTTGTATAATCTTATGTTCCTGTAGACTTGACCCTTAATGATATTCCGCTTGGTATGGTTCTGCTGCATACTTGTGCTATGCAGGTAGTTGTTCTTTCTTTCATTCCATGTGTTTTCATCTCACTGCTCCTGACATGGCCTGGTCAAGGCTAAAAGCACACACACACACACACACACACACACACACACACACACACACACACACACACACACACACACACACACACACACACAACACACACACACACACACACACACACACACACACACACACACACACACACACACACACACACACTCTTATGAACATCTTGAGGTATCATCAATTAACTAAACAGTGGGTACAAGCTTATTTGCACATAAGGCACACCAGTCAGAAATTAGTCTGATTTATTCAACTGTCTAGAAAACATGCTGATATTACTGAGTGTGTGGTGAGTCAGCAAACAGAAAAAAGTAAAGAATGGCAGTGATAAAACAGATTCAATTTATTTTATTTATTTTATTTTACATTTGTTAACCGGGGGTGTCTGACTGAGCCGAAAAGGCCCTTTTTCAGCACAGGCCCGGGGAGAAAAGCTCCACAAAGAAAAAAATTACAGACACATTTAGTTATTTAGATATGATCAGTATACACACAAACTACATGTTTTTACAGTGGTATGCGGCACATAAACAGTTACAGTGGAGAGAACAAACAAAAAATATTAATTTTAAAAATACAGGTAATTAATAGATTTGTGGTGTACAGCTGAAATTTGGAACATAGGTAGAACACATACATAGTACACGGGTACAGTACATACATTGTAGATTAGCCAGTGTTTGTGAGTAAGATTGAAAACTATTATCAAGTGCTCTAGATTTAGTATGTATATGTTATCCGCTTTCACTAGCCTGGGGAGCAATCATGGCACTGCCAACTTTGCTTGAGATGTTGCTTGATGAGGTCTTTAAAGGAGGCTTTGGATGATGTGTTTTGAATGTTAGTAGGGACAGAGTTCCATTTTTTAGCCACTTAACTACTATATAGTGCATCTCCAAAGCTGTTGTAGCTGTTGGTGACTTCTAGTAGTAGTTTGCTTGATGATCTAAGAGGCCTTTTGGATGAGAGATGTTGTACTAGGTTTTTGAGGGCAGGACACTTATTGAGGAGGTAATAGATAGAATGACAGAGGCAGAGCTGATTGTAGGTTAGGAGGTTGGGCAGTTCAAGCCAGTGGAGCTGTCTCAAAGCAGTACAGTGATGAGTTATATATGAGCAATTTGCAGCAAAGCGGGCAATTCTGTTATAGCAGGCTTCCATTTTGCTTAGTTCAGTTTAGTTGAGATTAGTCAGAATGGAAGATGCATAGAGTAGGGTGGATAGAAGTTGGGAGAGAGCAATGGCTGATCTTGTGTTGTTGGTAAAAAATGGTTTGATATGGTAGAGTGACCCCAGTTTGGCATGTACTTTTTTATAGTTAAATTGAGATGACTATCAAATTTAAGGTGGGAGTCTATGGTTATTCCCAATAGCTTAGCCTGTGCCATTGGAGCAATTGGAGTAGCATTTGTGGAGTAGATAGTGAATTGACTGTTAGTGTTTTTGTTAGAACTGGTTATAATCATAAGCTGATTTTTCTTTGGACTGAGGATAAGTTGGGCTTTGGTAAGGTAGTTTTCAACGTCAGAGAATGCTAGTTGAGTTGCTTGCAGGAGGGTGGGAATGTTTTGTGCAGCACAGATTAAGGTAGTGTCATCTGCATATTGAATTATAGATGCATGCTGTGTGGAGGTATGGAGATCATTTGTGAAGACTTTGAATAGTAGTGGTCCTAAGATAGAACCCTGTGGGACCCCTATAGTTATGGGCAGCTGAGGAGAGAGAGAATTTTCCCAATTCACAGCTTGGTACCTATCAGTTAAGTAGCTTTGGAACCAGGTAAGAGTGGAATTTGATAGATTATATTGGTTTAGTTTGTTTAGCAGGATTTGGTGTGAGACTGTGTCAAATGCTTTGGACATATCCAAAAAAAGAGTTGACACTTGTAGGACTTCATTTTTGAGATGGTTTACTGTGTCTGTGAAGCAGAGGAGGGCTGTAGTGGTACTATGGGCAGGTCTGAGACCATGCTGAGTAGGTGACAGGTTGTTGCTGTCTAGGAGATAGTTTAGCATCTGGGTATAGATGCATTTTTCTAGGATTTTGGCCAGGGGGGAGAGTAAAGCAATGGGTCTGTAGTTATTAAGTTCAGTGGAGGTCCCGCCTTTATGTATGGGTGTAACATAGGATATTTTCCAGAGTTTGGGCACATAGTTTTCAACAATTGATCTGTTTATGAGAGTGGAGACTGTGATAGCAATAGCATCTGCTGTAAGTTTCAAGAAATAGCTGGGGAGTAGGTTGGCTGCTGTTGATGAGGTTTTTAGTTTGGAGAGCATGCTTTTGATTGAAGTGGTGGAAACTGTTTTGAGGGTAAAGCTTATATTAGTGTTATTTGTGTTGGGGGGGATAGTGAGGAAGGAACTGTCCTGTGATACTAAGGATAGAATTGAGTTCACAAAGTGGGAGTTGAATTGTGTTTCGATGGGAACTTTAGTGTCAGGGGTGGTTGATTTGGGGGTAGCCTTTTGGGTGGATTTCAGTAGCTGGTTTACATTTTTCCACAATTTTTGTGGGTTGTGTTGGTATTTAGTTTGTAATGTTGTGTAGTAGGATTTTTTTGTCCAGCCTAATGCATTTTTTTGCACAGTTGCACAGTTCTTGGTACTTAGTTAGACTTTGTGTTGTTTTTGTTTTTTTGATAGTAAAGCCAGGCAGTGTCTCTGGACTTGAGGATTTGTTTGGTTTCTTTACTGAGCCAGGGGTTTGTAGAGGTTCTAACCTTGATTTTGCACAATGGAGCAACAGTGTCTAGGTGTTGTAGTAATGTTTTGTTGAAATATGCTACAGCCTGGTCAAGTGGGAGGGGTTTTTAGGGGGGGGTCCAGTCACAGTTACAGAGTAAAGTGTTGAGGACCTCAGGAGAGAATTTTTTTGTGTTTCTAGTGGCTATATAGTTAGTGGTTTTGCATATGCTTATATACTATGTATAAAGTATATTATGTTGTGGCCACTTAAGGTGTTTGGGAGACTGCTGTGTGAGGGTACAATGTGGGGTTGTTAGTTAGGACCCAGTCAAGGATGGATTCCCTTTTAGATTTTTTATTACATCTAGTTGGAATTTGGACTAGTTGCTGGTAGCCATGGAGATTTATTAGATTACTTGGTGGTTCTGATATACAGGTGAACCAATCTAGGTTGAAGTCCCCCAGAATAAGGGTTTCTTGTGAGTATGTGGAAGAACACCAGGATAAGAAGTCTTCAAGGCTAGCAGGTGTATTACCAGGTGGAATATAGATCACAATTGTGGTGATGACCTTTTTAGGTTGAAGTTGAAGTTGTGAGATAAGTATGTCCCAATTATTGGGGAGGGGTAGGAGTTTGGTAATTGATGGACAGTTAAGTTGGACTTGTACAGTAAGGCAGTTCCACCCCCTTTACGAAGTGGTCTGTCTTATCTAATGATATTGTAGCCAGTAGGGACAACTTCTGAGTTAGCTATGTTTTTATTTAGCCAGGTTTCTGTTAAAGCAACTATGTCTACGGAGTAGTGTGCTATTGTGGCCTGGAGTTCAGGTATTTTATTTTTGATACTTCTAATATAATATTTAGCATTAAAAGATGGTTGGTTTTCCTGCTGTTATTGATTTGCCCAGGGATGAAGAAAGTGGGGGTGCTATGTTCTGACATTTGTGTTGGAGCAGTTTGTGTTGGACAGGATGGATTTGGGCCTGGAATGGGGTGGATATCCCCACTTATGGTGAGCCTGGAGTTAAAATGGTTATACAGATGTTGGGGTTTGGTGAGGAGTGTGAGAAAGTATTGTGTTTTTTGGAGTAGGAATGACAACATATGTGTTTAGTTCTGAATTGGTCCGTTATGTAGTTCTTGAACAGTTGTGGGCAGATATTATTATAATGTGTGGTGTCTGCATACGAGAGTGCATAATGTAGTGTTGTGCTACTAAGTTTAGGGATATTGCTAGAGTGACAACTTGTGGTGTTGTAAAGAATTATGAGAAGACAGACTAGACTTAGTTGTGTGATAGTCATGGTTATAAAGTTTAAGTTGTTTCTCGGTGGGGGGGGTCTGAATAGGAATTATAGGGTTGCACTGTTAGTGGATGGGGAAGTAGTGTGGGTGATGTAAAAAATGCCTAGTGGGAATGAGAGTGATTGGGAGTATTTTGTGTGGAGCAAGTTGGTGTGGTATAATGTGATATGACTTGAGGAGCTGTGATTGGTGAAGGTGATGTGAGGGTGAGCTGTGGGTGTGGCTGTGATTACTGTAAATGTAGAGGTAGTGGGGGCGGGAGGGAATAGGGGGAAGAGCAGGGGAGCGGAGAGAGCCCGAGCGTTAGCGAGGGTGAACAGAACGGGGCAGAGACAACCAAGACAAGAGCAAAAAGTAAGTATTACTTTATAAATCTGAACTTCTTCTTCTTTTGGCTTTTTCCCGGTTAGGGGTCGCCACAGCGGATCACCTTGTCCGCACATTTGAATGGCAGTGGAGTTTTACGGTGTCGAGTTGCCAGCCCGGCACCCAACCTTCCACAGAAGGCACACTCACACGCACACCTAGGGCCAATTTAGAGTGTCCAATCCACCTGCAGCATGTCTTTGGGATGTGGGAGGAAACCGGAGCACCCGGAGGAAACCCACGCGACCACAGGGAGGACATGCAGACTCCGCACAGAAGGCACCCCAGCCGAGGATCGAACCAGAGAACCTCTTGCTGTGAGGCAGCAATGCTAACCACTGCACCACCGTGGCCGCCCACTTTATAAATCTGAACACTTTAAACAAATTCCTGAGGTCTAATGGCTTACTGGCAAGCAGAATGTAATTGCTGAAGAGCACTTGTGTCCTGGTGGTAGACTAGAAATTTAAAGATGGCTCCATGCTCAGCAGGAGTCTAATATAGACTTTGTATTGGGGGAGGGAGATAGCACAAGGGGTGTAAACCAGGTGGAATGCAACGAAACCAGAGAGGCAATCAGTGGAAATCAGTGAAGGCCTCAGAGGGGGTAAGTAATAATTCAAACTACCTGTAAAGTGAAGGAGAGAAGAGACAGCAAAGTTTATTAAGGTTGGGAGTGTGTCTTCACATTGACTTGCTGATTAGTAACCAGTTTGTGCACAGATTAGAGTAGGGAGATACATTAGCAATGAAGAGGAATGTATAGAGATGCAAATAAACAGGTGGGCCTCCAAGTGATACAAACTAAGGCAGAAAGCACTGAGAGGGATGTGAATTAAATGTATACTGTCTATTGTACAGTTAAGATTACTGTACTAGCGGGGGGGGGGGACACAAGGCTACAACAGTCAGTTTTATTAGCAAGCTGAGAACTACTAAGAAATACTGGTAATGTAATAGCTTCACTCTCATAAAACATACAAGTAGAATGCCTGGGTGGACTGACCCTGCTCTTGAGGCACAAAATGTATATCCTTGTTTAGTTTGCAGTACTGATTCCTTCTTATACTGTATGGGTGGAGTGGTAGCAGCAGACTGCAGATTTGCTTGACTGTGCTCCTGCTCTTGAGGCTCAAAATGTATATCCTTGTTTAGTTTGCAGTACTGATTCCTTCTTATACTGTATGGGTGGAGTGGTAGCCACAGACTGCAGATTTGCTTGAGTGTGCTCGGCAAGCAGAATGTAATTGCTGAAGAGCACTTGTGTCCTGGTGGGAGACTAGAAATTTAAAGATAATGCTGGAACAAAATACAATGTGGATATGCTTAGACTACTGTGAATCATTCACTGACATTGTGAAATTGTGCAACTCTTTTGCTTTAGTAATATGACTACAGGAGTTCACAATAACTGCAAAGCTGAGAGCTGTAATTAATAAAAACGTAATAAACCGGGTTTTATTTTTGATGTCACTGTAGAACTACACTAAGGCACTTTAGTGAATAGGTTATGATGATTTTTTTTTTCACTTCCCATGTGGTTAAGCCACCCTGCTAAATCTTGTGATACTAAAAAACATGAGTAATTTGTTCATGACCCACAGCCTTGCATGCCTTATTACGTAAGTACCTCCTACTCCAGATATTACACTTGGTTGTGAAAGAAGTAGAACATTTTATGAAGACACAGGCAGTCAGTCTCTTTCTCAACATAAACTGATTTGGAAGCACAGTTACAATGGGCAGAACAATTTAATAGGTTTAAAAATGTAAATCATATGAGAAGCAGTACAACCCATGAACATGGTAACTGTCATGGTAAGATAAGTGAGTTCAATGAAGTCTCTTGCAAAATGTCTTAAGGCTGTCTGTCATCAACTTAACCTGCAAGTATAAGGCACTGTTAATGGGTAAAGGAATTATATTTCCTTTGGAATAGAATTCACATAATTTAGGAGCACATGAGTCCAATAACATGATAACAGAGGGGAAGCTGTTTAGTGAAGAAATTGTTTAGGCAAGTAGTTTGCTGTTTCACCTCGGTATTGTTCCCTATATCAACAAGTGTAGTACTAAAGTATCCTAAACAAGGATGGGCTTGTTGCAAAGGTGGTGATGATGGCAGAAGAAGGGAGATTTCTATATTGTTTCAGAGTCTACATTAGATAAAAAAACAAGGATTAACCCAGTATCTTTCTGTCACTGGTATCCAGTCTTCACTCTTAAACTGCACAATAAAAAAACTGTGAATTGCCAAATACTTGGTAATTTATGGCTCTGGAGGAAGGGAGAGAAGATGGGTGTAAATCCTCAGCAACTCAATAAATGTATGATCCAAGTGAAAAGAAACAATTAAGGGATTCAAGCCCCTTGCTATGTGGGCTTTTACTAGGATAAAATTCCAATGTGATGAAATTATATCTGGTGAGACAAATTCTCACAAAAGTATTGATGACTTTCATTCAAACTCAACATGTTGTGCACTCAGGACAATGAAAGGTATACACATGCCTCAAAATGGAAGAAGCATCTAGGTCATCACTGTTTATGTATAGCAGTGTATGGATCATGTTGTACAGAGGAAAACACACATTGGGAAAAGGGGATGCTATGTTTAGGGTGTAGTCATCCTTTAAGGTCTACCCCATCTGAATACTGTTCAGCTACGATGGTAGTATGCTGGGGAATTCAACGGGATAGTGACATGCAGCAGATGCAGCTCTCAGACTTTAGGTATGAGTCAAACAATTAGCAAGTCACAGAAGGAGCAGAACAAATACTTCAGAAGATTTCTGCTCTAGAAGCATAGACTTTGGTGTAACATGTTCCTATTCAAAGCACTCTTCATTGAGGCTATCATTTCACATTGTCATATTTACATTATAAAAATGAAACCAATATAAGAATCTGCATATAACTTATCAACCCTATACTGTAAAAGAGGGGAACCCATTATAAAAAACAGATGTAGAAGATCAATGCAATGCCAGAATACAAGGTTTAGTTACCCATAAAATACCTCAAAATGTATCATTATGAAGGAGACAACAAGTGAAGTGGGAATTGTCCAGAAAGTTAAAAACAGAAAGGAAGTTGATTCATAGCAATACCTTTTAACTTTCCTTGATTTTGCAGGATGTATTGTCGCCTCACAGTTAGACGTTGCCCGTTCGATTCTCAGTTAGAGCGTCTTCTGTGTAGCGACATGCGTGAATGGGCATTCCTTCGTTGAAGGTTGTGCGTTAGGGCCGGCAAGCCAGTACGTAAAACTCTACTGCCAAACATTAGCAGACCGGAGTTCCGCTGTGGCTACCCCTAACCGGGAAAAGCTGAAAGACACAAACAAACCCAATTTTAGCTCACATTTTTGCCATGTGTTTTGTAAAATTGTAGATTTTCTGGCAAATCACTGAGAATTACAGTCAATTATTAGTATTGCCAGACATTAGAGTTTCATGCTTATTTTTTCTAAAAATGTGTTTTGATGCAAAACCTTTTGTTCTGTTAATTTTTTAAATGAAAGAGAGTAATATTTTTTCCAAAGTCCCTGTTTTTGAGCCTTTGACCCCCACATTATTTCTGGCCTCTGTCCAGAATTCTTGAGTAAAGAAGTTAAGAGCTATGTGCCATGTGGATATCCTGTGCTAAGACTTTGCAAACATCTTCCCCTCAGTGGGTGGGCCTGTGACAACCAGTCATTCCCACACCTCCTCAGCGGACCCATCCAGCATCCACACCACTAATCAAACTCATCATCTGAGAGATAGCCAGGGCTCCAGCCTTTGTTCAGTGGAGCTGGCATTATATACTAGTCTGTTTGCTACCTTATGAGGTATTAAATCTTAGGGCATGTCCTTTTAGCTGACCTGATTCCTACCAAGTCCAAATCTACTATTTGAACATTGGTGGCTTGAATAAGAGTCAAATCTTTGTTTCTCTGTTTCACAAAAACAGCATTTTTAAAGGAAGTCTTTAGCCTCATGTAGTAGCAGTGTGCATAGGGTACAGAAAGATGGAGTGCTTGCTCATTTCTAAGAAGAAGCAATGTTAATAATTGTGATGACATTAAGTTATTACCCTGTCATGGCCCTGAATGCTAACTACAATACATTCATTCTCATGTGGGTCATAAAAACAGTACACATGTTGCATACTAATGCATCTGTAACTATTATGGTTCCTCTTTTCTGAGAAATTAAAAGTTTAACTTCCTAGCCGTGGTAATCAAGAATCTTGCTTCAGTTCTTGGCAGCTAAAAATATTGTTATATATCAGTATCAGAACATATAGACATTTTTTCTTGTATTTAAATGTGTAGGTGTCTGACAAAGACACCCTCTGCCTTCATTATTATAGCAATAACCCACGCCTGGGTGTGGGTAATGCTGGATTTACCCACGGTTGGCGTGGTTTGGTCCCGAGGGCGAAGCCCAGGGGACCAAACAAAGCCAACCGTGGTAAATCCAGCATTACCACCAGAAGTGGTTATTGTTATTATACAATGACATTATTTAAGAAAAGAAATAATTACTTTTCTTAAATAATGGCATTGTATAATGCCTCTTTACTGCCCTTCCGCAGCTGTCTGGTGTTCTGCGGCAGTTCTGATGTACTGCGCATGCCTGCGCAGTACATCAGAGCTGTGATAAAGCACTGAGCTACGTTAAATTGGTTTAACATAGCGAGACAGCTTTAAAATAAGCAACGGAGATCTCCGTTGCTTATTGTAAAGCTGTCTCGCTATGTTAAACCCATTTAACATAGCGGAACAGTAAAAAGCAATGGAGATCTTGCGATCTCCGTTGCTTTTTTTAAAAACTGTCTCGCTATGTTAAATGGGTTTAACATAGCGAGACAGCTTTAAAATAAGCAACGGATATCTCCGTTGCTTATTTTAAAGCTGTCTCGCTATGTTAAACCCATTTAATATAGCGAGACAGCTTTAAAAAAAGCAACGGAGATCTCCGTTGCTTTTTTTAAACCTGTGTCGCTATGTTAAACTCTTTTAACATAGCGAGACAGTGTTTTATACTAACGGAAAAAGTCCGGGCGACCGGACCTTTTTCCGTTAGTATATTGAGGGATTTACAACGGGCACGCTGGTTGGGCTGGCCAATCAGCGTGCACGTTTTAGGGGAGGAATTGTATAATATACTGTATTCATCATTATATTGTATTAGGAATCTCTCTTTGTTATAAGGTGTGTGTGTGCGTGTGCATGTGCGTGTGTGTGTGTGTGTGTGTGTGTGTGTGTGTGTGTGTGTGTATAGACATAACTTAGTCAGTCAATCTGGGAATGAAAGAAATATGCACTGAGTGTTAATTTGCATCACCTACACCACCAGGGTACAAAAGGACGGAAATGCTATGGTTAAGTGGTGAATTTCATATTTCTTTCTTACATGCTACTTCTTGGTAGTACTTTTGTTCATGTGCCAGGTAACATGAAATTAAATTTTGTTTATTTAATCTGAGGAAATCTGATTCAAATCTGTCAGTGATAAAAAATGTAGCACTTTTTTTTTCATCACCGGCCCCTAAAATGTCATCTTTTCTACTAAAATACATTTGAGCAGAATCCTTGATGGAACATTAAAGATGGCGTGCCTGAAAGGATGAATGCCAAAACATAAATATTCAACAAATTTCACTTGAACCAAGTTTATCTAAACCCTACTAACTTTTCCAATTTTCAGATCTGGTCAGAGAAACTTACAGTGCAGAAGTACGAAAATGCCCATATGCATACAGTGAACTCTACTGCACATAGCTCTCATCCTTCCATCTCCAAAATGAGGAACACTCGCCTTCATAATGTGGAACAAATGGGCAAAATGTGGAACACATACTAATGGCTTACTAACAGCTTCAACTAGGAAGGTCATAGGATGGTTAAAGTATGCTGGTTTTACTTATAAAGAAGACCCTTTAATGAATTAATATGATTAATTTCTATTTACCATGGATTTCACTTAAAACAGTTCCTAACACTGAATGTGTGATAGACTCTTTCAATGTGGAACTTTGAGGAACTTCCAGGAACATAAAATTTTTAAGACCCCAAATGAGGTATGTTCCTCGTAATGAGATACACTTGATAGGTATGCTACTGCACCCTTCAAACAACCCCTTACTTCTAATATATTCTCTCACTGAGATCATATCAGTCTGAGAATCAGAACATGTGTATGTGCCTGTGTGTGTGTAGACCTTGTTATTGTATATTATTGTCTATTTCTGTGACTGTGCACATTTCTCATATATTCTCATTCAGATTGCCTTTAACATTTATGCTTTTTTTATTCAGACAAGTACAATGCTTTCTTCTAAATTCTGGTGTGACATTTTGGATCCTTGAATCAACCTTTCTACTGAACCAATGGATGATGCTGTATTTATGACTCTAAACCCAAAGGTTTTACAGAGAGCAAGCTGGACTTGTTGATAAGAGAGCCTTAGCCTTCTCTGATTTTGTGGTTAATCTCAAAAATACATGGTCACTACTCTGCCTCCTTGGATGGACTGCTTACCAGCGAAGTGGAAGGAACTGTTTAATATAAAGCATTTGGCGAGACCACTGCTTAAGACCATGCATATTTAGAAATGAAATTGATAAACTATGACCTTTATGCTATCCATAGAAGCAAAAGACCTCAAATCAATGAGCTGTCCCAGAACAGCTACTATTTAGATAAATTTAATATTAAAATACCATCTTCTGCAAGACTTTCCTATGTAACTATTACAACTTTTAAGGTATTTCTCATACATTTACTCCTATCCTTGAGCCTAGGTAGTGTTACAAGCTGCAGGCAAGAAGTATGCAGAGGGAGCTCTGATATGAGCAAGTATGAAAAATACAGAGTATTGGACAAAAACATGCCTTTTTTTAGTGTTACTGGAGTATGGCTAGGAAAGTAACATAACATGGGCTTTGAAATATAAGCTCCTAAGTAAAGTTGCAACAAAAAAGCTGCTTTTAAGATGCAGAGTTAAAAGAATTTTAGTCTGATCAGCCTTTGTTGCAAAGGAAGGATGTCTATAGGGATCCCATACGAATAAACTCCACTCTCAAGGGGTTCCATCCTGAATATAGAGCACAACTGCAGACAGCTGAGACCTGAGATAAATGCAATATTGGCCTGAAATGATAGCATACTAAAATTCCCGTACTCTAATCCCACCCTGTGAGTATCTCTGGCAGCATAGCACTTTTGTAATTTCAAATGTCTGCCTTCTGCAACACAGTTTTAACCATGTAGTCAAATTGTGGGTCATAACACTATGTAGGCATATGTCAAAACATGGATTTGTGCAGGAAACTGACTCATGAAAGAAATATTGTTTTAAAATGGTCATGATGCTATAAATGCATAATGTTAAAAAAAAACAATGCCAAGAGGAAGAAATGGTAACTTAGAGACATCCTTATAGTGGAACTCTAAAAATGCCATGCAATTCAAGAGTAATACAATAGCAGATATTAGAAACTGAGATGTCTGATGCTTCAGCTAAAAATTAACATCACTTAAAGAATGAAAGTTAATAATGCACTTCTGTAAAACTCCCATTACCCCAAAATGTAACACACTCACCTTTTGATGCCAGGGTAATTAGAAGGTTGAGGGCTATGGATTCTAGCTCCACACCATTGCTTAGATCTATGCTCTACTGCTGATTCTCTAGTACATAATGAGAGGGGTATTGCACTCATGCAGTGTGCATTCTTTTTTAAATGAGATATTAAGAGAGGTCCCATCTGTGATGTCTTAAAGCTGCATGGTTTTAAAATGCCCTAGGTCACATTTTGCTGTTGTAGTTATACAGCCAAAGTGGTTCAAAGGCACAGTTAACACTATGTGAAAGTATATACAAGGAGCAAACACCCAAAAAGGATGCAAAAGGTAAGACTTCTCTCTACATTCCTTGGAATTCCAATTTACCTATAGATTTTACTTGCATTGATGCAGCTGGTCATTTATGAAGGTGCTGAGCAAATGACCTTCAGGTCTTATTCATGGGTGACATTACTTTAACTACCCCAACATTAATGGGGAATTATACATACTCCTGGACTTAGTTAACACAAATATCCTAGAAGCTAGTCTGCAAGTCCAACAGGGTTGAAAGTATCCTTGACATGGTCCTCACAAACATGGGGTAATGATGCACTGCACCTGGTTTAATATCCATAAAGCTATCTCCTTTGAAATAAATATTAAGGCTTGAACCTCAGCTAACCCTAGAACATTTAAAAGGTATTCCAAGGCTAGCTACCTTCTACTTAGTGACAGTCTAACAAAGTTCCAAGCCTTTCAAACCCTGAGAGCACAGCTGCATATGTGGAATTGCTCATAGAAACCTTGTACAATCATGTAAATAGCTGCATAGAGATAGTTGTACCTACCTGAAATAAACATAGGGCAACCTCCAAAAAACAAGCCACCTTGGTAGAATCCCAGTATAAATCGGTTGTATGATAAAAGAAAGAAAAGCTCACCCAGACTCTGCCACAACTTGCTGTGAGGGAAAGATTATTTTATTGTATTGCCTTCTTCTATTGTGCATGTTGCGATTTGTTTTCTTTACACTGTGTTTTACTTGGATTCTGCTTTTAATTGTATATTAAAACTAGGAAAGAGGCCACAGCTGTATCTCTTGTGAGTCACACACAATTTTTTTCTTAACCCTTCCTCCCTGGTGCTGTTGTGTTGTTAAACGCAATTGTCTTTCTAACTGCCTGCCCCTTACGTTAATTTGACCATATAGCTCCTTCCCTTTCCCCTTTCATTAGATGTTATGAGCAAGCACAAAATTATCATTTTATGAACTAACTCCCCTTCAACTACTTAAATTTATTGTAAAAAATATACCACTGAAACAGGCTCAAATGCTGCATCAATAAAAAATGAAAATGAATAAATCCAATAAAAAACAGACACAACCTCAGTATCCAGTACTAAAAAAATTTACTTCAAGTGCACAGAACACAAAGGCTTTCACTACATTAGCTTCTTCAGGTGTTTGAACTGCACAGTAAAACACATCTCTTATAAAGCATTAAAATGACAGTCACTAAAGCATTAAAATCACAGTCACTAATGACTGTGATTTTAATGCTTTATAAGAGTTGTGTTTTACTGTGCAGTTCAAACACCTGAAGAAGCTAATGTAGTGAATGCACTTGTGCTCTGTACACTTGAAGTAAAAAAATTTTAGCACTGGATACTGCGGTCGTGTCTATTTTTACTGGATTTACTTAAATTTATTGGCTGTCCCACTGTATTCCACAGAACCAGAATACAAAATGCCCACCCCCATTTTAATCTGTGTTGCCCTTTTAAAATTAGCAGCTCACCACATAGACAGTTAAATCTTAAGTTACCTCCTCTTTCATATCTAATTGCTTAATGCACACTGCAGTACTTAGTATATTAACCCATATTTTTAATCTTACCTTTAAAATCTGCAACATCTATTGCAAGACCATCAGTTATTGGACAGCCCACATTCTGTCGCTCATTAGTCATCTTGGGATTAGTGCTTCTGTTTTCTCCTGGTGAGAGAAGAAGCACAGGGACATTTTTCCTGGAGACTGCTGATCACCAGAAAGCCTAATACCTGCATTATAGGTGACAGCTTGGAATTTGTGCTTATATTCTGCTCCTGGTCAGTATTTCTGACTGTTTCTGGTTGGGCAGTGAGTGTCTGTGCTTGACATTCCTGACTGGCCTGGTTGCTCTTCAAAGCATCTACCAGAAAAAGGCTACAAAAAGCTTGCAGACCCTTGCATCATCTGGGACAAGACTGTGGATCACCAAACAGGCTGTGGCCTGCTTCTTCTCATCTTGGTATTGGTGCTAATGTTTTGCTTCTGGTGAGAGAAGAAGCAAAGGAGCATTGCAGCCCAGCAGAGTAAAGCTGTGGTAAGATCAGCACTAGTAGTAGCAAGGCAGTAGTCATTCAAGTGACTCCTCTCCTTCCATCATTCTTGACAAGCTAATTCTTTGTTTTCAGTAAGTACTGCTTGATTTGCTTCTAACTTCAGAATATCTGCTTAAATGCTTCATCCTTAAATTTTTAGGGTCTACTTATTAGTTTCCCCTCAACTGTTTGGCAGTGTCCTGTATAGACACAGACCCCTTGAGTGACATTTATTCTGTAAACGCACAATTGAAATTTCACCAATACCTAGTTTCACACAGGACAATTAGTTTGCAGTGAGAAGCACTGTCCCCAGATTTGCAAATTGGTTACTCCTGACATTGCTTTATATTCTCACTCCAACAATCTAATCAATAAAAAAGGATCTGTTGTCATGGATATGAACCTTACCACTATCCCGGTTACCAACTTGGTGGATATGGGCATCATAAGTCAATGTAGAAATTGCCTCATGTTTACTGACAACCAGTTCATTCTCAAACAGACTTACATGGTGTATGAGAGAAGTATTTACAAAATGTCACTGGAAGCAAAGCTCTCGTATAAAAGTACTTCTTATTTCAATAAGGTTGTCAGTAGTACACAAGCTGCATCCACCACAAACAATTCAAAGCAGATGTATAGACCCAGATATGCTGAGGTACTTAATTGTAACCTTCCTAAACCCAAAGATTACCTAAATGAGTACACATTACCAAATACTCTCAGCAGCCCCAAATGCACTCTTTCAAAGCAACTCTCACATCAACACATACAGCCACACCTCATGGAACAGAACTAACTCAAAATATAAGGCATCCTGGTGGAATTACAAAATCAATAGGCTGTATAACAGGAGGAAGAAAATAATGGCAAAAATTAAGAGGTGCAGCACCCAGCAGGATAAAAGCACTCTCATCAAACTAAACAAGCAACTCAGAGGACAAATTAAGTCTACCAAAGCTAAATTTGAGTTAAGTTTGGCCTCCCAGGCCAAGGACAACCACAAATCATTATTTAGCTATGTCTGCAACCTCAAAGGCATTACACAACTGTGTGCAGAGCTCATTGTAAATGGAGCTCAGCTACCTATACTGAGCCAGAAGATATAGCAAACCTCCTGGCTGATAAATTCAGCTCCAACTTTACCCCTGTCTTCTCCTCAACCTTCCCTCAGGAAATATCATCAAATATAACTCTCCCTACTACCACTAGGGAACAGGTCCTTAATGCTCTTTCTGAGACCAAGAACACTGAATCAATGGGCCCAGACAGTATCCCAGGATGCCTTCTAAATTTCATGAAACATGACCTATCACGGCTTTTGGAATTACTATTTAACTGTAGCCTCCAAACAGGCTTCATGCCTTATGAATGGAGAACAGCGACAGTCATCCCTCTGCACAAAGGTGGGCCATCTACAGACCCTGGAAACTAAAGACCCATAAGTCTCACTAGTCTTATATGTAAAGCCATGGAAAGAATCATAATGGAGATGAACAACAAAGATATGGTAAACCTCCAGACACTGGACCGAACCCAATTTGGTTTTGTCAAGGGCAGATCATGCCTACTCAATCTATTGAACTTCTTTGAGAAGGTCACCAAAGCAATGGATGAGGGCAAAGTCGATCACACTGCCTACCTTGACCTGGCCAAGGCATTTGATACAATACCCCACTCCGGCATTGTTGACAAACTCAAGGGGTTAGGTACAAACCTGTATGTCACCCGGTGGATAACCAACTGGCTCACAGACAGGACCCAAGAAGTTAGAATTGGGGAGGCACCTCTACAAAGAGGCTAGTCACAAGAGGAGTCCCTCAGGGATTAGTCCTTGGACTGCACCTTTTTGGCATTTACTTCTCAGAAGTCAAGGCCAATATCAGTGGTCTCTGGCTGACTAAATTTGCAGATGATTGCAAATTAGGAGCTGTCATTGAATCTCACACTGACACAAATGTTCTGCAGGAGGGGCTGACACAAACAAACAACTGATGTCAGAGCCATTGGCTAAAACCAAATACCAAGAAATGCATAATAGTATCCTTTGGGAAGTCATCCATCCCTAGTAACTATCATATTGACATCACACCCCTTAGAGTTGACCCAGTAGTCAGGGACTTAGGGACACACATAGATAGTAATCTAGCCTTTAACCATCACGTGTCTATAGTGGTGAGGAAATCATTCTATGTTGCACAACTTATAAACAAAGGTATGGCATTCTAAGTCCAAGGAAGTTATTGTTCCACTGTATTTGGCATTCATCAGACCTATCACAGAGTAGAATGCCCCCTTTGGTAAGTTCCTAACCAGACATATCCAACAGTTAGAATGTCCACAGAGGTTCCTCACTAAAAGAATACAGGGTGTAAGTAAAATGTCCTATGCAGACTGACTCAAGGCTCTATCCCTGTATTCTGTCTCCTACAGGTTTTTGAAGGAAAATCTATGCCTGGCATACAGGGGATGGACCTCCTGCATATCCACAAAACAAACAGCACCATAATTACCCATTCTAAAGACTTAAACATTGCCTGTGATACAAAGAGGACCTGCTGGAGAGACAGGTATATATCCCATAGACTACCCTGTCTTTGGAACAGGCTCCCCATCCATGCAAAGCAGAGTTCCTCCCTAACCCACTTCAGGTGCCACTTGGATAACTGAATGGGCAATAGGAAATTCATCTCTCATTTGACACCTATGTCTCTAATGGACAGAGGCAACCTGTAAATGGTTTGTCTTCCAGGCCCCTGCTTGTAAATGTTTCATCTTCCAAGCCCCTGTTTACACCTATCAAGGGTACCAAAACTTGTCAGAGATTTGGGATGCATAGCTAGGCTTAAAAAGGCCCTTGTGGCCATTAACCTAAGGCATTGCAGAGCAAAGTAAAACCTTTCTTAATAATTTAAACAAACAACTCATGGGACTAATCAAGTCCACCAAAGCCAAATTTGAGATAAAAATAGCCTCCCAAGCTAAGGAGAACTATAAGGCTTTCTTCAGTTATGTCTGAAACCTCAAAGGCAACAGTCAACAATGTGCCAAACTAATGTTGAATGGAAATACCTATAGGAAGCCAGAGGAGATAGCAAATTTGCTGGCTGATAAATTTATCCCCCCCCCCCACAGTCATCAGCAGGAAATACCCCCCTCCCCACCACCACCACCACTATTTCTTCACCAACTATCACAAGACAGCAGGTCCTCACTGTGCTCTCTAAGGCCAAGAACAATGCTTCAATGGGCCCTGATAATATCCCAGGATACCTCCTGAATAGGATGAAGCATAATCTGTCAGGCCCACAAGAATCTTTGTTTAACCATTGCCTCCAGATAGGCTTCATGCCAAATGAATGAAGAATTGCAACACTTATCCCTATATATCATGAGGGGCTTTCCATGAGCCCAGGAAACTACAGAACCCTAAATCTGACTAGTCTTATATGCAAAGCCATGGAAAGAATTATCATAGGTCTGATAAATAATGACATAGGAAACCTACAGAGACTGAACCCTACCCAGTGTGGTTTTGTCAAAGGCAGGTCATGCCTACATAACCAGGCCAACTTCTTCCAGAAGGTTCCTAACAATATGGATGAGAGCAGAACAGTGCACACTGCCTACATCAAACTGGCCAAGGTATTTGACACAATACTTCATTCAGGCATTGTAGATAAACTTACAAGATTAGACATAAACCCATAGGTCCCCCAATGAATAGCCAGATGGCTAACTTATAGGATGCAAGATGATAGGACTGTGTAATCCATCCCCACAAAGAGGTTAGTTACTAGTGGATTCTGATAGGAATCAGTGCTAACACCTCTCCTTTTTGGCATCTACTTCTCTGACATCAAGTCAAATGTCAGGGGCCTCTGGCTGACCTAGTTTGCTATGCATAGTCACTAAATCTCCTAAAGACACAGATACCCTTCAAGAGGACCTGACACAGGCAGCTAGCAAAGGAACCAAGGTATAAGGAACAAATCATTAGGAAATGGAAATGTAATAGAATGGGAAGAGGCCAATAAGACATTTGGATTGCAGGCTACTGATTGATATCAGTCCCTGATAGAGAAGGCAGAGTATAGACAAAGAAAAAGGGATATAAAAATCCTAAATGAAAGACCTGCATTGGATGAGTTTTTAACTAAATTTAGAACAGAAGGTGCTGTTAAAAATGGTTGATCAGTAGGTCATATGAAATACTGTACAACAATTATTGGAATCAATCAGAGGAGGTCAGAATAAAATGTGGAAGAGAGACAAGATAAGCAATTCACAAATAAACAATGGGAGGACATGTGTATGGCTTCCAAATATGTAATAAAATCTTGAAGACTTAAGATTTTTGCTGGAAGTGTTTGCATTGACACTTTTATACCCCAAGCAGACTCCAAAGAAATTTCCCTCAGGTAGATGGCAAAAGTTGGAGGTGTAATGAAGATGAAAGGTATCTGGGAGCCTATGTTTTGGAATGTAATGAGTTGGTAGACTTTAAAAATTCCTCAAATAGTAAGCTGTCAGGAATACTGGACAAGCAAACAAGTATAACTAAGGAAATTATTTTTTTGAGCTGGGATACAGGATCTGAATTGCCTAGACATAGTAAGGCCTTGTTAGGTTTAATACTGGCGGCTGCCAAAACGCAATTATTAGAAAATAGAAATTGAAGTCTAAACCAACTATACTTGAAGTAGTGAACGCTGTAACAGAGATAAAAGAACAGGATGTTGGATCTCTACAAAGGGATTGGAATAAATTACATAGAAAAAAATGGAAATTGTGGGAATAATGCATGCAGCAAAATGTTCTGAAGGAGGAATGAGGTTTAACAGAATAAATCAAACAATTTATGTAATGTTGCTTTGACTGTATGGTATACAACAATATATATTATGTATAATGCTTGTAAATGTGAATATGTTAATACAATTTGATTACTTTTATATAAATGTAAGTTTTCCTATGTCACAAGTAATAATTCAATAAAGGTAATCGAAAAATAAGGAGGCAAGTGCCCACCAGTACAGGAAACCAAAACACAAAACCAGGGCACAAAGGCAGAGGTCCAACTAATCGAGACTGTGGATCAGGCAGACAGCTGTTTATTAATCAAAAACATACTTGTATGCATTCTGTAGATGTATTGAGTCTGTTAGTTTCACAAGTGTCCACCCTATTCAATACCTCTTCCGGTTTGGGGCTCCCCCTTGATAATATCGTATAAGTGTCTTTTGCCTTAGCCTCTCGGATCTCCTTAACTCCAGGTATTCTAAAGGGTCATATGGGTGGGGTGTGTGAAATTCCTCTTCATATCCATTGTCATGGGAACGTCTACCCCTCCCATCATTGTTGTTCCCCTTGTCAAATCCATAACCCCTATCACTGTATACTCCCCCCTGATGAAACCTAGGTTTGTAGTAGTCAGACTTAGGTTTTGGATAGGCAATCCTGTCTTTATAATCTAGCAGGTCCCTATCTAGTTTCCTGCATTTCATCTTGAATAACAGGTCACTCCTGTCCTCTGTGCTTTTCTTGATGTCAAAATATTTAGTTTTTTTTTTAAATCTGAAGTAGTCAGCACTTCACCAAATGCTTTGTGAAATACATGAAATAAATAATAAAAAGATACATACAACAGTAGAATCAGATCTGATCATGGACAAATAAAAACGACTCAACAAAGTGATGCACCTGCAAGCTTCTAAGTTCCAGATGCTGGTTTAATCACAAATGGATAGAAAAAACAGTGAAAGAGGCTGTCCAACAGCCTTGCAGTATAGGTGAAAACTTCTTCTGACTTTAATTCCCAGTGCCGCAATTATTGCCTCGGGTAAAATCCTTTTCTGATCCTTTCCGTCTCAGCGTTCTATGTGCAGGCCATGGAGCCGAACCATGCGGCCTTTTAAAGACCCCTGACCTTTAAAAATTATCTTCTGGTTTATCTTCCAGGAAGAACAACTGTTCACTGAGGTTATAGTTTAAAAATGCTCTATGCGTGTTATGTCATATAAGCCAGCTCCGCCCACCTACCTGATCTACTCGAGCAAGTTTGGGGGTGGTTGAATGCTAAAAATGAAAAAAAAAGAAAAGAAGAGGAGAGGAGGAAAAGTGATGGATACCCTAAATGAGTCATTCTACTGTATTCTGGACAACATACTTATATTTACACACACCGCACAAGCCTGATCAGATGAAGATATCTGAAGCTCCAGTTCTCTATCCGGACTCTTGAACTAAAAGAACTGCTGTAAGTAGGACTCAACTGTTTCTTAATACCCCAATCTCATGTCTTCTAAATGCCTACATTTTAAATTGGAAGAAAATTCTCTAATGGGATAGATCTAAATAATGCCTGGCTAAAAGATGAATATTTATCTGCACTGCAAAAGGACTGACTTTATAAAGACTTTTTGGTGTATGCATTTTATTCTTTTTTTTATGCACAGTATTCTCCTTCAGTACTGCTCTGTCCCACAGGACTTTCAGTTGCCGATATGTATCATTGTGAGTCTGTTTGTTTCTGCTTAACACTAGTCTGCAATCTCACCATCGGAAAGTAGAAAAAAAAAGAAGGCAGGGATAAAAAAAAAAAAAAAAAAGAAGAAAAGAAGTCTTTAGATTTTATGTTTACATTTTTTCTCATTGCACCTAAGTCGTTGCAGTGTCTTTATGCTGTGGTTTATGCTTGCAATTTATCTTGGGGTTTGCAGATCTTACTGATATGAACACTTAGTTTAACAATAGAGGACAAGTAGCATTAACATAAAACCCCTCTTTATCCTAATCTTAAGGTATCTTATTTCATGACTTTTGCTAGCAATCAATATTTTGATTATTTTGGGTAACAGTCTGGAGTTACTACGTGAGCTGTATTACACATAGCAGCAGACTTCTAACCCTTGTGTGTACTAATATTACATAAAGAACTGCATTTCTCTAGTTCTGCACTGCACTACTGCTGTGAACCACTTTCATGTCCAGATCATTTTAATTTCTTCATAAATAAGACAACTATGCTCATTTTTAATATTGCATGCTAGTTAACTCTTAATACTTGATAGAATAACAAGATAATTTATTGATCAGCTTAGCACTCAACCAGGTAGACTGAACAAACCAAGTAGTTTACATATATAAGTAGTAGGATGAGATAGCCATTTCTTCAGTTGTAACTGCCTAGGGTATTGTTTGCAGTAGGCTGCCTGCTTCCCCCATCCAGTACTGATTGGTTTGCCACAGTTCTAGTTCCAAGTCTTGTGTAATTACCTTGGCAATTCTGTGCCAATATCATGCGTATCAGTGGCATGTCCATAGTCCCCCTTGAAAACTGGGGACTAATGGAAAGTACCCATATATATAGAAATGCATTTTTTCAAAAATATGTAAAACATTATTTTAGGTTTATAGATGACCTTATTTTTATATGTTATGAAGATAGAGAAGAGGTATATGAGTTTTTGAATTTCTTGAATAGTAATAGATTTGGAATTAAATATGATCAAGCGCAAATAGGTTTCAAAGTTAATTTCCTTGATATTACTATTGAAGGAATAAATAAAGAGAAAATTAAAACCAGAATACATAGAAAATTTGATCAGCAAAATTTAATGTTACAGGCTACTAGTTGCCATCCACCGCATACTTTGGCTTCCATTCCATATGGGGAATTATTAAGAATTAGCAGGTTATGTAGTGATAATAATGATTCAAAGATGGAAGCATTAAAAGCCATGAAAATGTTTTTGAATAGAGGATATGAAGAACAAATAATAATGGACAGCTACACGAAAATTTATGAAAATTATAACATCAGTAGAAATATGAATTATAGGGGTAATACAGTAAATAGAAATCAAACAATAGAGAACATTATATTTTTTGTTACTAAATATACAGTGTTTTCAGAGAGATTTAATAATGTATTAAGAGAATATTGGAAATTAATAAGGAGACAAGTATCTAGTTTGTCCAAAATAGAACTTAGGACATCTTACCAGAGGGGACATAATTTACAAGATTTTTTTTAGTACATAGTAGATATAATAGACCAAAAGAACTGATGAATAGAAATCTAAAGAAAGTGGATACTAGCGCTTGTGGTAGATGCTCTATTTTTCAGTATATAGTACCTACATATCATAATATTAATGGGAAAAAAAATTCAAACACAGGATTGTTTCTCCTGTTCAACAAAGGGAATAATTTATGCAATAAAGTGTTCATGTAATTGTTTTTATATTGGTGAAAGTAAAAGAAGTTTAAGTGAAACAATTAAAGAACATGTTAGGGACATAAAAAACAAAAAAATAATAAGTCCCGTAGCAGATCATTTTAATACAGTACATATGGGTAACACTGACAGTTTAGCAGTAACAGTTTTGGAACACATTTCCTTGTATTTTTCTGGCGATGATTTATTGAAATATCTATTAAGAAAGAAGGAATCAATTTTTATTGTAAAATATAATACTTTGCAGCCCAGTGGGCTAAATAAGGAATGTCACTGGCAGAGTTTTATTTGATTTTTGTGGTTTAGTTTTAAATAATGTAGATTCTGCTTTAAATATCTTGATTGATTGATTGATTGATTAATTGTAACAGATTTAAACATAAATAGGCATGCTGTGAGCTGGCATTTTACTCTGTAAAGGCTGTTACGGCTGAGGCGCTAGGAGTTTTATTGGTGAAGTTTTCACTGTGTACTTTGCTGTCAAATTTGCTGTGGAATTAAACAGACTTTTATCTGGAAAAGGTGTTACTGGTTTTTGGATGTGGTAAAACAGCTTTATTCAATAGTGTGGTTTCATTACAGATATTGTCCCGCTGTTTGTCATTACAAACTGATATGTGGCTGCAACCCTCTAAACAACAGTCATCTGGTGCTCCATGAACAAAGCCCAAAGTTCCATATGTGTTCCCCTGCATTAAATGAACTCCAGAAGTGTTGATACTTACTCCGGTGTCTCCACAGCCCTCTGGTCTGTTGTCCCTCTGTGCTGGAAGCGAACTAGCTGACATAATTTCCTGCTTAGACTCCATGTCATCCAAATTACTTAACAATGCTTCCTGATTGCATGGCAAGGTGTGCGATGCTGTTGAATCCATGACAAGAGATGCCGGCAAAAGTTGATCCCCCAAATTGGACCCCACTCTTTGTGAGTGCTTGGTAAAAAGTTGAACCAACTGTGTAAGCTGCCCTTCCACCTGCTGTAGTCTCTCATTGAGTTGTACAACTTCCAAAGCCCCTTTGGGTCTGGGGTTAAAACTAAACTCTGAATCCTCCATAAGCAAACTAGTAATCGAAAAATAAGGAGGCAAGTGCTCACCAGTACCAGAAACCAAAACACAAAACCAGGGCACAAAGGCAGAGGTCCAAATAATCAAGACTGTGGATCAGGCAGACAGCTGTTTATTAACCAAAAACATACCTGTATGCATTCTGTAGATGTACTGAGTCTGTTAGTTTCACAAGTGTCCACCCTATTCAATACCTCTTGCAGTTTGGGGCTCCCCCTTGATAATATCGTACAGGTGTCTTTTGCCTTAGCCTCTCGGATCTCCTTAAACTCCGGGTACTCTGTTATTCAAGAGGAAATACAGGAAACTAGACAGGGACCTGCTAGAGTATAAAAACAGGAAAAAGTCTGACTACTACAAACCTATGTTTCATCGGGGGGAGTATACAGTGATAGGAGTTATGGATTTGACAAGGGGAACAACAATGATGGGAGGGGTAGACGTACCCATGACAATGGATATGAAGAGGAATTTCACACACCCCACCCATATGACCCTTTAGAGTACCTGGAGTTAAAGAGATCTGAGAGGCTAAGGCAAAAGACACCTGTACGATATTATCAAAGGGGAGCCCCAAACTGCAACAGATATTGAATAGGGTGGACACTTGTGAAACTAACAGACTCAGTACATCTACAGAATGCATACAATGTTTTTGGTTAATAAACAGCTGTCTGCCTGATCCACAGTATTGATTATTTGGACCCCTGCCTTTGTACCCTGGTTTTGTGTTTTGAATTCAATAAAGGTATTAAAAAAAGAAAGAAAGTAGCAACTACATTTATTTGGTCTTACCTCTATACTCAGCATTGGTTTTGTAACTGAACTTAAGGGATGATTCTCTCTCTCTCTTCCCAATACTCTGGAGTTGTCTCTTGAGAGGCCTCATGTGGATGTGGGGTACTCATAAAGCCGCTGACTGCATAATATATATTTGGAGATTGTGGCAGTAGATGAGAAGGTTGCTTTAATAAGAGTATGAGTTGCAGGAAAGAAATTTCTGTCTTTTGTTTGCACATGTGCTCTGACATTTGCTCAAAACAGTTGTCTTTTTTAAGAGACCATAGGTACAGAGCTTGATATGGAGCAAGGTACTGATTCTGCAGTTCTGCTTGGAGATTTATATGTCCATAAGAGAAATGATGGAGATACCTGGAATGGCAAGACTGGGGGCAGTGGACATCTTTGCCAGTCATGGATTGTCCATAACAAATATATACTTATGAAAATCCTTGTGTTTGAACGTGATTTGATACAAGAACACTTTGGGACAAAGGGCAGTTAATAACTTTGTAGTCATTTCTCCAATGATTGACTTAGTGGTCATTTTAGCAGATCTGAGGCCAAATATTCTATGCACTGAGCTGTCAACTAATCACCTACTGGTTAGTTTGGTAAGATGGACAGGGCTGCATCTGATAGTTCTGAGAAACTCACACATTTAATGAAGGTGTCCTGGAAATGCCAACCATATTCATCTGAGTGGGATGAGTTTATCTCCCACTTCTAGAAGAGCTTCTGCTCTATAATTTTATAAGGCTGAGGATGTGGAGTCAAAATTTTCAGTGTTTAAGGCCTTAATAGTTGACACAGCAGCAAAGAGTTATGGTTGAAAGATGGTCAGTGCTTTCTACAATGATAATCTTAGGACCTGCAGGTGGACACTATCACTGAAGGAAGCCATCAGGCTAAAATAAAAAGGCCTTCCATGCAGTGTTAAGTTTGGGGGTGGTCTTTGATTTGACTGGTAGTTGCTGACATGACAGGAAGGTAGCACCAGCAGTCACCAAGATAAACCCAGGTGTAGGAGGAGTTTAGTGATACAGTTGAGAATGACTTTCAGATGGCTTCAAAGATGCTTTATGAAACCATCCACTGACTTGGGATGGCAAAGTGAGAAGCTGCCTAGGACATTCTCAGCAAAAATCAAGGAACGGTGAGCTCACCTGATGAGATTTTCAGAAGGCAGAAGAAAAATTTAGAAACTCCAAAATTTTGTGGAGGTACCCTCCTCCTTCCAATGTGATGAGGCTATGGGAGTAAATGAGTTCTGATTGGAAATGCTAAAGGCAGTGGACATTTTTAGGTAGTCTTGTTTAATGAGCCTTTTCACTGTTTCATGGAAGGTGAGGACAGTACCCTTAGACTGGAAAACTCTGGCACTAGTCCCACTTTTGAAAAAGGTGACGGGAGGGTGTGTTCAAATTACAGATAGATTACACATCTCAGGCTTCTTGGGGAATCCACAGCAAATGAGACTTTGTCCAGCAGTCAATTATCTGGAGACCTTACTCACAGCTTTAGGTAGGAGAATAAAAAATTGAACAAAGGATGGGTGCAGAGTTAACAACACTATATGAAAGTGAGAATTGAGTCATAGGATAAAGGTGTGAATTTACTGGTCAGTCTAGTTCTCCATTTTTTTCCTTTGGTTATTAGTTGTGGATGGTGATGAAAAAGATGAGATCTTGGCTAAAAGTAGCAAACATTAGGTTTATGTGCAGAGAGCTAGACTTACTGCATGTGATAGAATGAGGAGCTTGACAAATGGGGAGGATCATACAGTATAGCCAGTGTTGCTCTGTGTTGTGAGGAGTCAATTGTGTTGGTTTGCTTATCCAGTGAGAATACCATCTGGTTTCCTATTATAGGAGGTATAACAGGCATGTTCTGGTGGGAGGCCACTCCTGGACAGACCATGGGAATGCCTGGGGAAGCCAAATGATAAGCTAACAACTGTTGTTGGAGATAGAGAAGTCTAGTCTACTTGGCTGAGTTTATTACCACCTTGATTCCTGACACAACATAGATTCATAGATTGTTACTAGGCTAATGACCCAGGGGACCTTTCTAAGGCTAGCCAAGTTTTCCTGAAAGAATAATGACATCTTGTATCCAAATAGGACATTGAGGGCCAGGCATTTTATAAGCTGCCTCTGTCTATAAGGGAAATGGGTGCTAGGCCTGGTGTAAATTTCTTATTTGCATTCACTGGTCAAGGTTGTACTTAAACTAGCTAATAGACAAACTCAGATTCACATAGATGGGAAGCCTGTTCCATAGGAGAGACAGTCTCTGGGATGCATTTCTCTCTCGCTCTCTCTGGCATGTTCTGTTTAAGTCATAGACACAATTCAGGTCCCTAGACCTTGTATTTCTGGTACTGTATGGCTTACGAATATGCAGGTGATTCATAAGTTTGGTGTGTGTAGATGCCTTGTAAGTCAGGAATAGATCACTCCTCATCAGTCCATAGCAGACTAAGTAGACAGAAAGGGCTTTAAGGTGCTCTGCATAAGACAGGTTTGTTACGCCTTGTATTTGTTTTGTAAGGAACCTCTGAGTTTGCTCTAGTTGCTGCATATGATTGGTCAGGTACATACCAAAGGGAGCATTGTACTCTATGACTGATCTGATAAGGGTGGAGTACAGTGAGATAATGACCTCCTTGGACCTAGGTACCAAGCCCTTAATTACAAGTTGCACAAGATAAGAGGATTTCCTAGCCACTGTGGTCACATGGTGGTCAAATGTAAGGCTACTGTTTATGTGTGTACCCAGATCCTTGCCACTGGGTTGACTCTTAGGGGTGTATTATCAACATGGTAATTAGCTGTGATGGTTGATTTCCCAAAGGGTACAATTATGCATTTCTTAGTATTGGATTTAAGACCATGGATTTCGCACCATTTATTAGTCAGAGATAGGACTTCTTGAAGAATGTTACTGTCTGCAGGGGAGTAACCCCTGCATTGATAACCTGTTCCCTAGTAATGGTTGGGGGGGTTGTGGTATGTGGTATTTCTTTTGGACAACAGTGGGAGTAGGGGGGAGAAACTTGAGCTGAATCTGTTAACCAAAATGTTGTTAATGGCCTCAGATTCAATGTGGGTGATGTCATTTACAATAAGCTCTGTACATTGTTGCACATTTCCCCTGATGTTATGGACAGCTGTAGAAACCTTTGTTGCTGTCCTTTGCCTCAGATGCTATTTTTTCTTAAAAGTTAGCCTTTGAAGTATTAATTAATCCTCTTATCTGCCTGTTTAGATTAGTCAGGGTTTTTTTTAGTATGTATGGCTTTGTTCCTCCTATGCTTCACCAAGATTTTTTTTTCTTTTGTTGTATCACAATTGATACTGTAATTCCACCAGAGTGGCTTGCCTTTTGGGTTTGTCTTATTCTTAATACAAGTGGGCACAGCAAACTATCAGTATGGCTGTACAGAAATTCTGTAAATAGCTCATCATATGCTATGGGTTTTCCTGGGTTTGGAGGTGCTTGGAATTTAGCCAAGGTGTCACTTAGTAGATAGAGGTTAGCCTTTGAATAGTTCCTAAAGGTTTTTGGTTTCATTGGATCTTGGATTTAATTTTTATTTCAAGCAATACCATCTTATGGCCATATCTGATGAATGAAGACATTACATTGGGTGATGAACGTTAGTCCCCCCATGTTCCTGAGTACAAGCTCAAGGATGCCTGTACCCTGGTAGGAGAATGGAAGAACTGTTCTACGCTGTTGGTATTAACAAAATTTAGGAATTGCTGGGCATTAGAAGTGGTGTAAGATTCCTGGTCTATAGAAGGGTAGTTGAAATCCCCATGAATATCGTATTTGGTTGAACGGTGAGGGACTCTAGTATATTGAGATAGGTAGTATTGGTTTCTGAGATTTGGAGGGGGACCTATAGGTTGCAAGGATAAGATATGAGACCCTGTTTATGGTGAGTTGCACATGTATGAATCTCAGTGGGTCATACACTTTAACTAGTCTAGATGTGAGCCTGGTTTTAATATAGACTGAGACAACTCCACCTTTAGTTCCCTCCTGTGAAGTAGCTGGTCTAAAAGTGTGAAAGCATTATAACCTTGCATTGCTGGGGTACTCTGCATGAATTTAAACCATGTCTCCATTACTACACAGATGTCTACACTCTCCAGGGAAAGGAAAGTTTGCAGGGAATGGAGTTTTGTGTTAAGACTGCTAGCATTCAGCAGTACCACTTTCAGATATTCCTTCACAGGTTTCATTAAGCTGGAAGGTTTATCAGTCCAGCACTGCCTAAAAAAGGCATTATGGGGTAGAAAATGTCTTTACCTATATCCAAAAGCCTAAAGGGGATAAGTGCAGACCGTTCCTGGCAAAGGAGTGTGGTCCAGCAACTGTATCCTCCCAGACCATCAAATATTTTACCCCTTTGGACTGACACCAAAAGCTAAGCCAGTTTGTTAAAATCAATCATTTTCTGTTGGTAACATGGCATCATCCTTGGAGAAGGTTGCTCAGTGCTAGGCTCATTCCTGCCTGAGACACATAATCAGTGAGCTCTGTTAAATTGAATTAACAACAGGTTATACAGACTAAGATACTGAAAAACTGTATATTTGTATTTGCTGAAAGGTTTATTGAAACAAGCTGACCAAGCACTACCATCAAGATTTTTACATTTTCTTTACAACACAGACAGTTATTTTACAGTCACTTTTATCTAGTTTCAAACTCTGACCTTGATGAAACATTATTTTCCTGTATTGAATCAATCTTTGTCTGCAACCTTATCTCATCCAGAGAAAAAACGTTTCTCAGCAGGCCAAAATGTTCTTTCACTGATAGGATAGTCTGTAACTTTTTCTACTGTGTTAGCCATTTCCCTTTAGCAGGTTTATTCACTTGAATATCTGTATATATTCATCTGTTTATAATATTTCAACAAACCTCTTTTGTCAATGCCATTTTTTTATAAAAACATTCAGAAATAGAATACGTTTTGTTCCACACAAGCACATTCTGTTAAGCTAATCATATTTGTTTACTACATATGTCTTTTCTGTACTTGCAGATGCTGTGTTACATGCTATTTCTAAAAATATCACACTGTTACTGTGATAGAAAACAGTTTTACCAAACCTTTGTTACTGTGAAAGAAAAACAGTTCTACCAAATTACATATATTTTTCTATCAAATACATGCTATTACTATGAGGGTAAACAGTTTTACTTTATATAATTCTTTCAAGCTAAATCTTGTCTTATTTCATATAGTCAAGGGAGATATGTCTCAGGTCATTAACACCCAAATGGACTATGACATAGTCATAATGGTACCTGTGGTTTAGTGACCTGTGTGCCTGTGTGACTTGATGGATCCAAGTCCCGGAAATGCAGCTAACCGTGACTCTCTCCTTACTCACTCTGATGAGGGGGGACATTGGTGTACCTCACTATAGAATCAACAATGATCAGGAAATGTGTCTGTGCACTGGTTTGCCTTAAGGACTTAGCAGTAGAGGTACTGGATACAGTGTTACTGTGTGTGGCCATGGGTGGTGTTTTAAACAGAGTGTTTCCGTGTTGATTGAGGACCCATTTTTTGATTGTGCTATGTGGGAGGTCTTAGTGTTTAGGAAGGTTTCCTTTCAGTGTCTCAGCATAAGTACTTTTATGTGAAGGGTCTTTACCCTGTGCAGTAGGCACGGTGTAAGTGTCACTGACAACCTCTATAAGATTAGTTTTAGTTGTTTTATTAAAAATAAGTGGGTTGCCAGCATACATGAGGCAATTGCTACAATGCCTCAGAATACCTATTTCAACCAGATTGGCCTCAGAGAGAGTTGGGAAGGGCCTATCCATGGCTACTGATCTACTAGTTAAGAGGGAGGGAAATTTAAATATTGAATAGGTCAATAAGACAAGAAACTTGATGATCATCACTCAGATATGCACAAACTAGATGCTCTAGTAGTTAAAAAATATCTGTGTAGACAATAAGGGATATTTTGAGGGAAACTTGCACTGCAAGGTTTCTGTGTCTCATCATCATCAGCCCATTTTTTCTACATGGGGTCAGGGTATCGTGTTAACTGTTGCCAACTCTCTCGATTCAGTGCCCCACTCCTGCCTGACTGTCGCAGATCTTCTTTCACACAATCCATCCATGTCTTTGCTGGATGTCCGGGCTTCTTCTTACCTTCTTCCCATCTGTCTCACATCTTCCTCATCAGATTATCTTCTGCTTTTCTGCACATGTCCAAACCACCGTAATCTGCAATTGAAGCTACTTTGGCTACTGCTCTTATGTCCTTATTTCTTCATCTGTCCCACAGTGTGTATCCTCCCACCCTTCTCAGGCACTTCATTTCCATCACCACTAGCTTCTTCAACTGTTCTGCCTTTACTGCCCAGGTTTATGTACTACACAGTAGTACTGGTCGCAACAATGTCTTGTACACCTTACATTTTAGCTTTTCTGGCATTCTTGTCATAGACTACACCTGACACATGCCAGCTGGCTGCAGCCCCTCTAATTCTAGCTTTGACCTCTTCATTCAAACCCCATCTCCTCAACCACCCCTCCCAGATACCTGAAGCTGTCTACCTGTTCCACCATCTTCCCTTCTATCTCTATTCTCAGCTTCTTCTGATTTACCAAGTTTGCTGCCATTACCACTGTCTTATATGTGCTTAGTTTCATCCATGTGCCTTCAGTTTTGTATTCCATTCTCCTATCTTTGCTGAGGTTCTAGCTCAGAGTCTGCCTGTAATGCCACATCGTCTGCATACAACAACCTTGTTGATCTGTCCCCTCCAACCTGTTTGCTAATGTAGTCCATCAATAGTATGAACAGCAGTGGGCTCAGAGCTGAACCCTGGTGTGCACCCACTCCCACTGGGAACCCCTCTGTGAGGCTGAACACTGTTTGTACTGGAGTAATTGAGTCCTAGTACATTGCCTGGACCAATTCTACCAATGTTTCTGGGACTTTAAACCACTGCAGTACTGCCCAGATCAGCTTTCTTGGGACCTTGTCATATGCTTTCTCCAAGTCTAGGAATGCTCAGTTGGACTCTCTCCTCATCTCTAGCTTCTTCTCAAGTATCTGTCTCACTGCAAACATTGGGTCAATTGTGCTGACTATTTCCGATCTCTGTCAGGATTTACCCTCTCCTCCCACGACAGTGTAGACCAGAAACCCTCTTCATATAAAATAAATGGGTTGGAACCCAAGCACTTAAACCAGAACTAAGATACTTTTATAATAACAGACATAATAAGCCTTCAACCAGCAATTCCCAACTAAGAAGGGTGTACGCTACCTCTCCTGCCACAAGACCTTCCTTAGGTAAGATAGGTTTAGAGCACAAGTGCTTAAATTAGAACTAAGAAGCTTAGAATAAGAGTTATAATGTAATCAGGCTGTTAACAAGCAGTAATAAATGCAGCAGATGAAACACAATTGAACACTATAAGAACACAAATATAGAAAAGCAGCTGAAAAAAGTGCATTTTTTCAGTAAATGGGAAGGTAAGGAACTGAAGATAATTCAAGTTTAAGAGACTGAGGAGGAAGGCCTTCCCAGCTGATCTCTCAGTTCTCAGTAGAATCAGCTGACAAGATAAGACTGAGAGGAGTGTCCAAAGTCAGAATTATAGTAGGGGCGGGCAACTCAAAAGTCACCAAGTTTGAAAGAACAGCAGCAGCAAGGTGGGTGGGTGAAAAAATAAATGCTGAGACAGATCAGCAATAGTCAGGCAGAGAACAGCAAGTCAAGCAAACAAAAAATAAAGATGCCACTAAATATTTGCAGTTAAATCAGGAGTGCTATTTCTCAGCTCCTCCAACTAATTACCTGGATGTTATTCACTGTCTGCAAAATAATTATTTTCCAACTGACCCTAGCCACGACCTCTTAAAACTCCAAAAAGAAAAAAAAACTTAAAACAAAAAAATGCAGTATAAGAAAAAGATAAATAAAATAGAAATAATCAAACCTCAAATTAATAACTTCAATCCAAAATCAAATGCAGAAAGATATCAGCAATAGTCAGACAGAGAACAGCAAGTCAAACAAGCACTCAAACATGTTTTTGAAAAAAAAATGAAAATATAGATCTTCAGCTTAGTACCAAGAACACTTTTTGCCTGCACTCAGACTACTGAATAATGAAAATATCATTTTATAAAACACAAGAAACAGATCCACAGTTGTACAGCCCTGTACACTTATTATAGTCAGTATGAATGTTTGAATGTAGTTGTTCCTTATTAATACTGATCCACTCCCCTCAAATTTCTTACGTGTCAGATAAGACAGCACCTAGTGAACATAGTTATATACAGGCAAGCTGGGAGAGATTCCAACATACACAAGCATATTTCTAGTTTAGCTCAAAGGAAAAAAATAATGCAAGGATGCTGTGAATAGCACTGATTTTACTAATCCACTTTGCTTTTCAGGTATCAATCCTTTAAATTCTTTGTCATGTTCTTTTACTAAACTGTATGCACAGTTTATACCAACTGTGAGTCACGTTTCAATTAATGTGTGGTAACCATAGGACTTTTTCTACTTCCTTTAACATTTAGAGATTGTTTTTGTAGATCCATAAAACTGATAATTGTTTAGATGACAGCAGTGCTTTGTATTTTAAGAGTGTTCTTTAACAAATCTGACAGAAAAGCATACATCCAAATATTTTATTTTTCAGCAAGTTTATTATGAGTCAGGACCATCTTTGCTATTCATAAATCCCAGAGACTAGTCAGTAACAAATCATGTAATACGACCATGTTACAGCAGTGTGCCCACTGAACCAAGATGCATGTAAGAATTTCAATGTCTGTTAATGGTTAAGAAGTTTAAAAATGACTGCTTGCAGCTTGGCTAAGTGAGATATGGCCTTTGGTATAAGTTTTCAATTTAAACAATAGCCAGTTGTAAAACAAAACATTGTTAGGCTGGCCCTGGCTACATTTTCTCATACACTGAAGATCCAAAGTTCATAGGTTCATAGGTGTGTACTAGGCTAATGGCCCTGGGGCCTTTAGAAGCCTAGCCCATAGGATTATACTGGCATTGTGCCACCAACCTTAATTCCCAGTGCCTCTTTCGAGTAAAACCACTGGAGTGATCCCTGGGGTGAATTTTCTATTTCCCATCCACTCATCAAGATTCCTCTTGAAGAGGGCCAGTGAGGTGCTCTGCTTGACATGTATGGGAAGTCTATTCCATAACATGGGCAGTCTCTGGGTTATGAACCTGTCCCTCCAGCATGTTTTGCTGATTGCGGTAATGAGGTTGAGGTCTCTAGTGCATGTGGTGTGGAGGGATTGGGATTTCTTTAGATGTAGCATTCTAACAGAGCTGGGTCAGACATAGCTTTGTAAGGCAAGCAGAGATTGCCTCTAAGTAGGTGATATGAGACAGAGAATAGTTGGAGTTTTTTGAGTCTGTCCATATAGGACACATGTTTAAGGCTTAGGATCCTCTTTGTGAGGTACTTTTGTGGCCTCTCCAGGTGTTGCAGGTGTTTCGTGAGGTACCTGCCAAATGTGGCATTGTACTCAATGATTGGCCAAATTAATGAAGAGTAGAGGGAGACAATGACCTCTTTCTTCCTGGATGCAAAACCCTTAGTAATGAGATGTGCCACATATTACATTAATTATATTACAGTTTATTACGTCTAGCTTGGTTCTTCAGCTCCTCAACTTTACTAACTTAATGTGTATTTTGTTCAGTAAAATTCAGTTTATTATTCTGCTGCTGCTTGATGTAGCCTGAAATGTATATCAGTGAGAGAGAATTTGAAGGCCCTAATCTATGCGGTTGGCTATTATAGAAACTCCTACTTGTTAAAGCTAAGTATTCTCTCTCATCATATGTGCTTACTAATACATCTCTGCACACTTCTCTATGTTTTTCTTGGAGCCTTCATCACATTGGATAACCCAAGTCCCAAGATATTGGTGATATGGCAAGGAAAGATGTACTTTGACACAAAATATAACGGGTCACATGTCGTTTGCATTTATAGAAATGCTGGAGGCACAGAGGCAGAATACAATTCATACTGAATCACCAAATGCATTCAGAAAGAATGCCATACCATCAGGGAAAAAATGCTGAAAACCACTTTTGGCAAGGTGCAAGCCCCCTGCATCCCTTGCGAGGGAAAGCCTCCACACTCCAATCCTATGTATACCACTTCTGAGGTTGCACAATAGGGAGAAGTGCAATCTCAAGATCAGAGAAAGTGTTTTTTGGCCATCTTTTTCCTAATAAACTGTATTCAGTCTAAATGCCTTCAGTGACTTGACTGTAACCTGTCAGAATGCACCATTGGACATGGCATTTTAATTTTTAACTCTTCTCTCCTAAAAATGAAAACATTCAGCATTTGTCTTTATACACCTTCAGGAATCATAAAAAGTCGTATCACTTATCTTTGGTTCCTTCAGGAGTCATACATTTCCCACTATATGTCCCAGAGGGCTCTATCCTAGGCCTATACTTCTTTAGCTTGTATCTTTCTGATCCATCTTTTTCTTCTGTGGTGTTCTACAGTATGTATGCAAATAAATTTAAATTGGGTAAACTGATTATATGTGTTACAGATAAAGCTCTTCTGCAAAAGAACTTGACTAAATTGACCACTTGGGCACTAGAGAATAATATGCTGATAAATACATAAAAAAATAAGCATATGAGATTTGGGAGACAGATTGAAAGGTGAATACTTAATGCACACAGTGACTGAAACTATAGATTCATTTAAAGACATGGGTCTATAGGCTGTACAAAAATAATTATAAAGTCTAGGAATCAGAAATGATGATGTAATTGTTTGTTAGTTAGATTAGACCCAAACTTGCGTATGGAATAACAATACGGAAATCTTTTAAGAAAACCACCATGAATTCATTTAATGACCTGGGTCTATAGGCTGTACAAAAATAATTATAAATATAAAGTCTAGGAATCAGAAATGATGATGTCATTGTTTGTTAGTTAGATTAGACCCAAACTTGTGTATGGAATAACAATACGGAAACCTTATAAGAAAACAACCATGAATAAACTGGAAAGAGTACAGCAGAAATATACCAAGGGCATTTGCGGATGTGAAATTTAAGTTATTATGAAATACTGCACTATCTGAACTTGTACGGTGTCTCATATAGATATTTAAGAAGAGACCTTATTCAAGTATGTAGGGAATTTAGAGACAACTACCTCTGGGAATGTTTGGGGTTATTAAACAGTAGTACTGAATCATCGGACAACCTGTTCAGAAGATCTGATACTGATGACCCTAAAATGTTTTACAGAGAATTGGGAAACAAGGTAAAAGGAATTGAAAGACCTCCAAAAAAAGAAGAACTAGATACATTTTGGAGAAGTATTTCTGAAGATCCTGTGGAACATAACAAAATATGCTAAATGGATAGAAGAAATAAAAGAAAGAAGTTTAAAGGTACAGGATATGAAATGGGATGAAGTAACAGCCAGAGAGATTGAAACAAAGTTAAGAAAAGCCTCTAATTGGAAAACCCCAGGCCCGGATGCAGTACCTAACTTTTGGTTAAAAGTGTTAACATCTTTGCATGAAGATTAAGCCATGAGTAAAAATTATTTTTATGCGCACCCAGAACAGTCACCAACCTGGCTAACAACAGGAAAAATCAATGCTCCTACTTAAGAGTGAACCTGGAAGCTACTCTAAAAATTATAGACCAATAACTCGCCTTCTGACGACATATAAACTATACACTGGAATTGATGCTGACAAACCCCGGGATTCATGAAGCTTGCACCAGGTGCAGGCGTAGTGTCTGCGTTCCAACACCAAATATGGCCGGCGAGTGATCCAGGTACGAGCTGTTCCCACATGCACTACCTACGTAAGCTACACCCCCACACAGCTCCTGGGCCCTGTATGCTAATTATCCCATGTGCAGCAGTGTAGCATGCAAATGAAAGTATGCAGTGATCCAGGAAGTGGTGCAGGCATAGTGTAAGCATGCAGAAATGTAAACCGTAAAAAATGGTTTACATTTTTTGCAAACATAAAATTGGAGCCATGACAGCCGACCAAACACATGTATTATATTGTTAATATATGCCAATGGCTAAATATATAGCCATTGGCATAAAAAAAATTACAAAATATAAAATTAACATTTAATATTTATATTCGCACTATCATGAAGTGGAAGCGCAGGGCAGCGGTGCGCAAACGGGATCGCAAGGAAAATAGAAAAATATAGAATAAAACTGCAATGTAACACATATCATGATTTCCCCATAATAGTCAATGGCAGGCATGCTACACCACACCATGGCGTGAGGATTGCTAAGGGGCTGTGACAGTGTTATGGCCGGTAGCTAGGAATTAGTAGGCAGTGCCATGCAAATGAGAGGAGTAATAGTGAATCACAGATTCCCCGCTGGTGTAAGGATGCACATCACAGTGTAGCGTTATAACACCGAGGTGTGCCCTTGAGATAAAGATGACATCAAGAGAGGGGTGTGTCACCTTTGCTGAAAGCACATTGGAGCATTGCTAAACCGGTTTGCCCATAGCTAAGCAAAGCTGCAGGATAGGGGTGTGTTGAACTGGCTATAGCTTTGCTTAGCTGAGAGTACACAAGGTAACCAAGTATGCATGTGAATGGAGATGAAAATGCGCTTAAACCTGGTAAACGGGTTTGCACGGTGTGCACTGGAGCTGAAACAGGAAGGATATAGGAAAGAAGGAAGGAAATGCTGCAGCAGGGAAATTGGAGTACAAATGACTAATTAACACCTAGGAACCTACAGTGGGCCACTGACAACAGCTAACAAGGCTGCAAGCAGCTACCTGCAGAACAGGAAAGGGGAGGGGCTGTACTGCAAAGAAAACAGTAAAGTGTCACAGCAGAACAAAGCAGATTTGCAGTATATCAGCTACAAGACACATTTTGCAACACATGACTGGGTAGGGAAAGTACAAAACAAGAAAGACGGCAGGTGGATGCATGCCTGATAATGGAAGGGGATCCAGGTTTATAAGTGAATTAAATGGCGACAGATTAATCAAGGCAGGCAAGCATAACTCCACAGTAAAGGCCCCACACTTGCAGAACTCACTGTAAAACCCATAATTAAGATACCCTGCAGCTGGAATTGCTGATACACACCCAATGACATCAGCAGCATCCATAGCAAAATAGTATAAAGTGTGAAAGCACCTCACACACACTTGTGTATTCCCATACACTCTGCACCATTGGTGTATACAGACGGGGAACTTTTAGTATGTACATGTTAGGGGCTGCCATAGCTTTGATCCACCAACATGTGTTGGAGACTGAAGGTGGTGTGGAGGATGATGCACACAACCACCTCAGGCACCAGAGGAGGAGAAGAGTGTTCAGACCCAGGGTAACCTACCAGGGGCTACATGATCTGGAGATAGTAGAGTGTTACAGGGTGGACAGGGACACCCTACAGCAACTTGTGGAGCTGTGCCAGCCACACCTCAGAGCTAGAACAAACAGAGGAGAACCCATCCCAGTGGATACGAAGGTATGTGTAAGCCTGTGAATACTAGTTACAGGTACCTTTCAAAGGCCAACTGGGGATATCATGTGGATCTCACAGGCATCAGCATCCAGGGTACTTCACCAATTCCTGGATGCCATGTTACCACATGCCAATGAGCACATATACTTCCCCCGAATGAAGGAGGAGTTGGCCAGCAATATGCGTCTCTTCCATCATGTGGCAGAATACCCAGAGGTACTGGGTGCAATAGACTGCAAGCACATACACATCAAGTCACCACCCAGTGAGCAGGGTAGGCGCTACATAAATCGCAAGAGATACCCCTCCATCAACTGCCAGATCGTGTGCAATGCCCAGGGCATTATCATGGATGTGTGTGCTGGCAGCCCTGGAAGCTATCACGACTACAACAGAATGAAAGAAAGCATTTGTCAATAAATATAAAATGCTGCACAGGAATGCTAAACGGTGACTGCCACAGATATCCGGAGACGAAGCTTCCCAAAAAAAGAATGACAAACTTTAATATAAAGTACAAAAGTAATAAGAATGAAGGTTAAGCACTTTCACCATTCCATATGGGCTTCATCAGAACAACTGACATACAATTCACTACCATTTAAATAAACTATTTGGTGCCAAATGCCATTTTGTTTGAAAAAAAAACGCTTAAAGGAGCCTACTTGCAATAATGCGCTGTTGTCAGTAACACGCTAAACTTCACATCAAAAAATTAATATCTATATAAAAACATACATTAGTGCTTATGTAAAACAATTACAACCTAAATAACTTACATATTGATACTATATAAAAAGTGTATGAAACTTTTGTTTAAAAATACAATAATTAAAAAAACAATCTTATTCCTCCTACTATACATATATATATTACTGAATTAATGCATTCTTGTAATATGTTGAAAATGTGCAATAAGTGTGTATAACATATTATGTACGGAAAATGTATAAGTAATAATGCTGTGAATAATAATATAAAAAATTTTTTATGAACGAAGTATTAAATAGAAAATTTTGGTGAACAAAGTGTTGATATTATTAAAAATATCCTTTCTAAAAAGACCTTCAGTTAGCAGCAGCTCAGACAAAAAATAAAAAACTAAGATAAGAAACATTAACTAACCTATAGTGGGATAAGTTGACCTAAGAACCAAGAAATGTAATCCCTTACACATTACAACCTTCTTTTCAATATAGGTTTAGTGGGTATATGATCGTTGAGACCAGGTAACGTTGATGCATCTGTATACAGTTGCCACCAAACTTCTTTGTATCCAAGTGTGGCCTTAATGTCCCCTCCCCTGGGATTTAATTTAACATTTTCTAAAACTGCAAACCTGAACTTGTGTGTGTTACCACACTTTTCACTGTTCCTATATAGGGCATTATTCACATCTTTCTTACTGACACTATAGATGTGGTCATAAATACGTTTTTTCAAAAATCTTTCTGTTTTCCTATGTAGTACCCTGTGCATGCCATGCACTTGGCCATGTATACCACGTACTTAGAATTGCAATTACCCTGCCTGAATATGATGTGTGTTTTATTAATATTATCTAATATTAATTTCGAGTCTTCCATAATATAAGCACATTGATTACATCTTCCACATTTTTTAGTATGTTTTACCATTTCCTGGGACGTACCCTCAATTTTATATTCTAAATAATTCTTCAAGTTGTTACCCATCTTATACTCAAACACTACCTACTATGTCTTTAATATCTTGGTCAATAAGCAATACATTCCAATTCTCAGTTAAAATGTTCTTAATTTTGTTGCTTTTCAGGTATCAATCCTTTAAATTCTTTGTCATGTTCTTTTACTAAACTGTATGCACAGTTTATACCAACTGTGAGTCACGTTTCAATTAATGTGTGGTAACCATAGGGCTTTTTCTACTTCCTTTAACATTTAGAGATTGTTTTTGTAGATCCATAAAACTGATAATTGTTTAGATGACAGCAGTGCTTTGTATTTTAAGAGTATTCTTTAGCAAATCTGACAGAAAAGCATACATCCAAGTATTTTATTTTTCAGCAAGTTTATTATGAGTCAGGACCATCTTTGCTATTCATAAATCCCAGAGACTAGTCAGTAACAAATCATGTAATACGACCATGTTACAGCAGTGTGCCCACTGAGCCAAGATGCATGTAAGAATTTCAATGTCTGCTAATGGTTAAGAAGTTTAAAAATGACTGCTTGCAGCTTGGCTAAGTGAGATATGGCCTTTGGTATAAGTTTTCAATTTAAACAATAGCCAGTTGTAAAACAAAACATTATTAGGCTGGCCCTGGCTATGTTTTCTCATACACTGAACATCCAAAGTTCATAGGTGTGTACTAGGCTAATGGCCCTGGGGCCATTACAAGCCTAGCCCATAGGATTATACTGGCATTGTGCCACCGACCTTAATTCCCAGTGCCTCTGTCGAGTAAACCACTGGAGTGATCCCTGGGGTGAATTTTCTATTTCCCATCCACTCATCAAGATTCCTCTTGAAGAGGGCCAGTGAGGTGCTCTGCTTGACATGTATGGGAAGTCTATTCCATAACATGGGCAGTCTCTGGGTTATGAACCTGTCCCTCCAGCATGTTTTGCTGATTGCGGTAATGAGGTTGAGGTCTCTAGTGCATGTGGTGTGGAGGGATTGGGATTTCTTTAGATGTAGCATTCTAACAGAGCTGGGTCAGACATAGCTTTGTAAGGCAAGCAGAGATCGCCTCTAAGTAGGTGATATGCATAGAGAATAGTTGGAGTTTTTTGAGTCTGTCCATATAGGACAAATGTTTAAGGCTTAGGATCCTCTTTGTGAGGTACTTTTGTGGCCTCTCCAGGTGTTGCAGGTGTTTAGTGAGGTACATGCCAAATGTGGCATTGTACTCAATGACTGGCCAAATTAATGAAGAGTAGATGGAGACAATGACCTCTTTCTTCCTGGATGCAAAACCCTTAGTAATGAGATGTGCCACATATTACATTAATTATATTACCGTTTATTACGTCTAGCTTGGTTCTTCAGCTCCTCAACTTTACTAACTTAATGTGTATTTTGTTCAGTAAAATTCAGTTTATTATTCTGCTGCTGCTTGATGTAGCCTGAAATGTATATCAGTGAGAGAGAATTTGAAGGCCCTAATCTATGTGGTTGGCTATTATAGAAACTCCTACTTGTTAAAGCTAAGTATTCTCTCTCTCATCATATGTGCTTACTAATACATCTCTGCACACTTCTCTATGTTTTTCTTGGAGCCTTCATCACATTGGATAACCCAAGTCCCAAGATATTGGTGATATGGCAAGGAAAGCTGTACTTTGACACAAAATATAACGGGTCACATGTCGTTTGTATTTATAGAAATGCTGGTGGCACAGAGGCAGAATACAATTCATACTGACTCACCAAAGGCATTCAGAAAGAATGCCATACCATAAGGAAAAAAATGCTGAAAACCACTTTTGGCAAGATGCAAGCCCCCTGCATCCCTTGCGATGGAAAGCCTCCACACTCCAATCCTATGTATACCACTTCTGAGGTTGCACAATAGGGAAAAGTGCAATCTCAAGATCAGAGAAAGTGTTTTTTGGCCATCTTTTTCCTAATAAACTGTATTCAGTCTAAATGCCTTCAGTGACTTGACTGTAACCTGTCAGAATGCACCATTGGACATGGCATTTTCATTTTTAACTCTTCTCTCCTAAAAATGCAAACATTCAGCATTTGTCTTTATACACCTTCAGGAATCATAAAAAGTTGTATCACTTATCTTTGGTTCCTTCAGGAGTCATACATTTCCCACTATATGTCCCAGAGGGCTCTATCCTAGGCCTATACTTCTTTAGCTTGTATCTTTCTGATTCATCTTTTTCTTCTGTGGTGTTCTACAGTATGTATGCAGATACATTTAAATTGGGTAAACTGATTATATGTGTTACAGATAAAGCTCATCTGCAAAAGAACTTGACTAAATTGACCACTTGGGCACTAGAGAATAATATGCTGATAAATACATAAAAAAATAAGCATATGAGATTTCGGAGACAGATTGAAAGGTGAATATTTAATACACACAGTGACTGAAACTATAGATTCATTTAATGACCTGGGTCTATAGGCTGTACAAAAATAATTATAAATATAAAGTCTAGGAATCAGAAATGATGATGTCATTGTTTGTTAGTTAGAATAGACCCAAACTTGCATATGGAATGACAATACGGAAACCTTATAAGAAAACAACCATGAATAAACTGGAAAGAGTACAGCAGAAATATACCAAGGGCATTTGCGGATGTGAAATTTAAGTTATTATGAAATACTGCACTATTTGAACTTGTACGGTGTCTCATATAGATATTTAAGAAGAGACTTTATTCAAGTATGTAGGGAATTTAGAGACAACTACCTCTGGGAATGTTTGGGGTTATTAAACAGTAGTACTGAATCATCAGACAACCCGTGCAGAAGATCTGATACCGATGACCCTAAAATGTTTTACAGAGAATTGGGAAACAAGGTAAAAGGAATTGAAAGACCTCCAAAAAAAGAACTAGATACATTTTGGAGAAGTATTTCTGAAGATCCTGTGGAACATAACAAAATATGCTAAATGGATAGAAGAAATAAAAGAAAGAAGTTTAAAGGTACAGGATATGAAATGGGATGAAGTAACAGCCAGAGAGATTGAAACAAAGTTAAGAAAAGCCTCTAATTGGAAAACCCCAGGCCCGGATGCAGTACCTAACTTTTGGTTAAAAGTGTTAACATCTTTGCATGAAGATTAAGCCATGAGTAAAAATTATTTTTATGCGCACCCAGAACAGTCACCAACCTGGCTAACAACAGGAAAAATCAATGCTCCTACTTAACAGTGAACCTGGAAGCTACTCTAAAAATTATAGACCAATAACTTGCCTTCTGATGACATATAAACTATACACTGGAATTGATGCTGACAAACCCCGGGATTCATGAAGCTTGCACCAGGTGCAGGCGTAGTGTCTGCGTTCCAACACCAAATATGGCCAGCAAGTGATCCAGGTACGAGCTGTTCCCACATGCACTACCTACGTAAGCTACACCCCCACACAGCTCCTGGGCCCTATATGCTAATTACCCCATGTGCAGCAGTGTAGCATGCAAATGAAGGTATGCAGTGATCCAGGAAGTGGTGCAGGCGTAGTGTAAGCATGCAGAAATGTAAACTGCAAAAAATGGTTTACATTTTTTGCAAACATAAAATTTGAGCCGTGACAGCCGACCAAACACATGTATTATATTGTTAATATATGCCAATGGCTAAATATATAGCCATTGGCATAAAAAAATGTACAAAATATAAAATTAACATTTAATATTTATATTCACACTATCATGAAGTGGAAGCGCAGGGCAGCGGTGAGCAAACGGGATCGCAAGGAAAATAGAAAAATATAGAATAAAACTGCAATGTAACACATATCATGATTTCCCCATAATAGTCAATGGCAGGCATGCTACACCACACCATGGCGCAAGGATTGCTAAGGGGCTGTGACAGTGTTATGGCCGGTAGCTAGGAATTAGTAGGCAGTGCCATGCAAATGAGAGGAGTAATAGTGAATCACAGATTCCCCGCTGGTGTAAGGATGCACATCACAGTGTAGCATTATAACACCGAGGTGTGCCCTTGAGATAAAGATGACATCAAGAGAGGGGTGTGTCACCTTTGCTGTAAGCACATTGGAGCATTGCTAAACCGGTTTGCCCATAGCTAAGCAAAGCTGCAGGATAGGGGTGTGTTGAACTGGCTATAGCTTTGCTTAGCTGAGAGTACACAAGGTAACCAAGTATGCATGTGAATGGAGATGAAAATGTGCTTAAACCTGGTAAACGGGTTTGCACGGCGTGCACTGGAGTTGAAACAGGAAGGATATAGGAAAGAAAGAAGGAAATGCTGCAGCAGGGAAATTGGAGTACAAATGACTAATTAACACCTAGGAACCTACAGTGGGCCACTGGCAACAGCTAACAAGGCTGCAATCAGCTACCTGCAGAACAGGAAAGGGGAGGGGCTGTACTGCAAAGAAAACAGTAAAGTGTCACAGCAGAACAAAGCAGATTTGCAGTATATCAGCTACAAGACACATTTTGCAACACATGACTGGGTAGGGAAAGTACAAAACAAGAAAGACGGCAGGTGGATGCATGCCTGATAATGGAAGGGGATCCAGGTTTAAAAGTGAATTAAAGGGCGACAGATTAATCAAGGCAGGCAAGCATAACTCCACAGTAAAGGCCCCACACTTGCAGAACTCACTGTAAAACCCATAATTAAGATACCCTGCAGCTGGAATTGCTGATACACACCCAATGACATCAGCAGCATCCATAGCAAAATAGTATAAAGTGTGAAAGCACCTCACACACACTTGTGTATTCCCATACACTCTGCACCACTGGTGTATACAGACGGGAAACTTTTAGTATGTACATGCTAGGGGCTGCCATAGCTTTGATCCACCAACATGCATTGGAGACTGAAGGTGGTGTGGAGGATGATGCACACAACCACCTCAGGCACCAGAGGAGGAGAAGAGTGTTCAGACCCAGGGTAACCTACCAGGGGCTACATGATCTGGAGATAGTAGAGTGTTACAGGGTGGACAGGAACACCCTACAGCAACTTGCGGAGCTGTGCCAGCCACACCTCAGAGCCAGAACAAACAGAGGAGAACCCATCCCAGTGGATACGAAGGTATGTGTAAGCCTGTGAATACTAGCTACAGGTCAAAGGCCAACTGGGGATATCATGGGGATCTCACAGGTATCAGCATCCAGGGTACTTCACCAATTCCTGGATGCCATGTTACCACATGCCAATGAGCACATATACTTCCCCCGAATGCAGGAGGAGTTGGCCAGCAATATGCGTCTCTTCCACCATGTGGCAGAATACCCGGAGGTACTGGGTGCAATAGACTGAGTAAAGCAGGAGATTATTCAGTCTGGCTGCATAGAACATATGTTTGAGGCCAGTAATCCTCTTGGCGAGGTACATTCATGGACCTTCCAGCTGTTGGAAGTGTCTTCTGAGGTACATCCCAAATGGGTTATTATCCTCTATAATGGGACTGATGAGTGATGAGTAAAGGGGCACTATAACCTCAGTATGTCTAGATGTGAACCCTTTAGTAATCAGATGGCCTACATAGAAGGATGTCCTAGCTACTTTGGAGATAAGATTGTCAAAGGAGAGATCACTATCTACTTAGTCTCCAGATACCCTATTACCTCGTCTGTATTAAAGTGGCTGCCACTTATGTGTTAATATGTGGGTGCTTAATTTTCCACAGTGGAATGACCATGCAGTTTGTGGCACTTAGCTGGAGGCCATGACTTTGACACCCTGTGTCGGTCTCTGTGAGGCCCCTTGAAGGATGTCTGTGTCAGCTGGACTGTCAATTATGGCTCCCAGTTTGCAATCATTGCGAAACATGGTCTGCTGTAGTCCACCTGTGTTTGCCTGTACCTCTGAAAAGTATATGCCAAACAGTAGGGGTCCCAGGACTGAGTCCTGTGGGACACCAGTCATGACTGGTTAAGAGTTAGACCTGGAGACTACTAGTCGTACCATGTGGGTTCTGTGTGTAAGCCCGTTGGCAACCCATCCTGTGATGTATGGGTGTATGTACAGGCTGGTGAGTTTATCAATAATGCAAAAAATTGGAATAAATACAAAAAAAACAGTGCACCAGGGTGACACACAATAGCGTTTAATAGTACAAAAATAAAAAACTGAACAGAGGTAAGCACTTTCACAACAGTAGTTATATATAACCATATATAAAAACAACAACACACTTCGTGACACAGAAGCAATCCAAAGGAATTGAAGTGTACACAAAACACATGCAGCTCTGGTATTATAATTATTAATATTAACTTAATTCACCATAGAAGGGATGGTTGTTGTGTATGTGGATATTGGGGTGGGGAAGGAAATCATGCATCAAGGAGAGCCTGGGTTGGATGTTCAATAAGTGAACTGGAGGGGTATACATGGAGTATGGGGACAATATAAAAAGGACACAAAACAAGAACCATTCTCATCCATAATACACCCTGTCATGTCACATTGCAACACCTAATTCCACAAACATATGAACATTAACATGTATCATACATATGTACACCAACTGACTATCACATTTGTTTTCAGTAGTGAGGAATGCCTGTAGTAAAATGTATATTGTAAACACCATAACATTTGTACATATCTCAGATGCCTTAGTGGTAAAGTCAGTGACTGTGGTGTTCATAGTCCCGGGTTCAAGACCTGCAAGGGCTGTTAATTTATTTTGAGGGCCAGAATAAGGACTGTTGGATGCAAATGGATTAAAGCACTTTTAAGCAGTTGTAAGCGGGTTTGCGCAACAGTAAGCGGTGCTTAAACATGGTTAAATGGATAAGCGCTTCACAGGTTTAACCTTTGCTTAATGTCGCACAGTCCACGGGCAAACCTGCTTACAACCGCTTAAATGCGCATTATTCACACTTTCCCTACCAGTGCCTACTCTGAGAGGTAAAATAATAACCCATTCCAGGATTATAACCCTCAGCCATGTACACCATCCTCAGAGTAACCTACTGTTAAGCTACTTGAGATGTACCTATGCCAGTTGTGTATTCAGATAGGTTAAAACACAAAAGGGAGGATTGTGTGGAAATAGGACAAATGGCCATGTACCCAATGAAAGGTGTATGCTACATATATATATATATATATATATATATATATATATATATATATATATATATATATATACAGAGAGAGAGAGAGATAGATGCATGTCGATATATAGAGATGGGTCTAGGACATTTCACTGAATGCACATTTCACTGAAAGTCAAATTAGTGTGCACTTTTCACTGAAAACTCAATTCACTGAAACACATTTCACTGAAAGTTATATATCGCCTTTTCCCACTGTAGTGCAACCCTGGAGTTAGTATATATAGTAAGGGGGGGGGCACCACCCCCACATATTTTAAATATTTTGAACTATATACATGGATACATGCAATTCCAATATATTACTGTTTTCCGAACATAATATAAAATATGTGGGGTGGGTGCCCCCCACACACCCCCTTACTATATATACTAACTCCAGGGTCGCACTACAGTGGGGAAAAAGCAATATATCACTTTCAATGAAATGTGTTTCAGTGAATTGAGTTTTCAGTGAATTGTGCTTTCAGTGATTTGTGTTCAGTCATTTGAGTTTCAGTGAAATGTGCATTCAGTGAAATGTCCTAGACCCATAGAGATATACATATGTATGTAGATATATAGATAAGTTAAAAACATCTACACATCTATGGAGGTACAGATAAATGTATGCAATAATATATATTATATATCTACATATATATATATATACACATACATACATACATAGATGTGTGTATACAGCATCTGAAGTGTTCAAATCTGAGTATAACATGGACCATAGCTATCACACATTCTGCCCCCCAAACAATATGAACATAACATATGAAGAGTGTATATACACTATTACAAATATGTTCTATGGACACAGTCACCAACACAACTACAATGACTGCAAATATCCATGACAGAAATGCACAGACAGCTTTCATTTAGCAAAACTTTATTACATTCCGATGTATTGCCAAAAGGATTCAAGGACTAACAGTACCTGCATGCTATACAGGAAGCATTTAACAGTGCCTTAATGAATCAGCCTGCAATTACCATAGTATTAGTCCACTAAGGGATAGGTGTTCACATAGGGAAAGAACCCCCATACACATATAGAAGATGTTTAAAAGTGGTTCCTACACACCTGCATCTGCTATGTACACCTACCAACATCTCCCCCACACCCAATCTAATTACAACAATACATACTGTCATAACATAACCAATTATTCACCCACTGTATGACATCTGCTGAAACCTTAACATCCCTGGACAGAGACACACTAACATGGCCCTATGTGAAATAATTAGAAGTTATGTACTCACCATAACGTTCCATCTGAGTAGGTGACTTCATTTGGATGCAACCTGTGGGTATCGGATCCGACTTCGGATCCGAGCCGGCATTTCAAAAGCTTAGGATCCGAGCTCCTAGCTCCTCCCTCTACCCATAATCCCCTGCCAAGCCCTAACTGACCTCAGATTGAGTTTGCCTAGTGAATACTAGTATAAAAATACCTGAACACAGGAATAAACTCTTACTCTATATAGGTCAGGGGGATGGAGGGGGGGGGGGATGGTTGCATCCAAATGAAGTCACCTACTCAGATGGAACGTTATGGTGAGTACATAACTTCTAAATCTGAATTAGGCAGACTTCATTTGCCTGCAACCTGTGGGACAGAGGCCCCAGCTACCTAAATCTTGGGCGGCCGTCATGGAAGGATGTTCCGGAGCACCGCTGAGCCAAAGGATGCTCTCCCCCTGGAAACAATATCCACCTTATAATGAGAAATGAAGGTATGAGACGAGGCCCAAGTGGCTGCTGCACAGATATCGTCCAATGGCACTCAGGACTTAAAAGCGGCTGAAGTGGAAACTGCCCTAGTAGAGTGAGCTGTAACCCTCTGAGGAGCAGGCCTACCGGAAGTGTCATAAGCCTGCAAAATACAATTAGCAATCCATCTCGACAGTGTGACTTTGGAGACTGCTTTACCCATAGCAAATTTAGCAAAGGAGATGAACAGTTGATCTGATTGTCTATGACCAGCCGTTCTGTGACTGTAGAAGCGCAATTGTCTGTGAACATCTAAAGAATGCAGCTTATATTCTCCTTTGTTTTTATAGTTGGGGAAAAAAACAGGTAAATTGATTGATTGGTTAATATTAGATTTAGAAGAAACTTTTGGAAGAAAAGAAGGATTGGTCCTGAGGAACACCCTATCGGGAAAAAAGGAGAGGTAAGGCGGTTTAACGCATAGAGCCTGGAGTTCCGACACTCTTCTGGCTGAGGTGATGGCTACCAAGAAGGCAGTCTTCCAGGAAAGGTACTTTAGATCTACAGAAGCTGCAGGCTCAAAGGGAGGAGCAGTAAGGGCCTGTAGGACTAAAGATAGGTCCCAAGGAGGCACAGTTTCTTTGACCGGGGGCCTCAACAGAAAAACTCCTTTAAGAAAGTTCTGGCAAAGTTTTGCAGTCATGAGGGGAGCTGACTCATGACCCACATGATAATGGGAAATCGCTGCCATTTATACCTTTACCGTGGAAGAACTGGCCCCCTGATGAAAGAGGTCTGTTAAGAAGTCCAGTACCGCAGACATTGGTGCAGAAAAAGGATCAACATTGTTCTGAGCCGCCCAAATAGAAAACCTTTTCCATTTGCTCCAGTAAACCTTCCTAGTGGAAGGTTTATGAGCCGCCACTAAAATGGCCTTGACAGGTGACGAGATACCGGGAGTCCTAATCAAGGATGGAACTGGAGCAGCCAGGCTGCCAATCTCAAGGTGTGTAGATTCGGAATCGGGAGACCTTGAGGATGGAAAATGAGATCCGGGATCGGATCTAGAATCCAGGGCGGATTCACTTTGTGAGACCATACATAAGGGAATCAACGCTGACGAGGCCAGAACAGGGCAATGAGAATCATTCTGCTCCCCAAACTGTTGGCTTTCTGCAAGAGCCTCTGCATTAGAGGTAGTGGAGGATAAGCATAAAGGAGACCGGGAGGCCAAGCATGCACCAGTGTGTCTCTCGGGGATTCCCCAGGTGGGGAAGCGAAGAAACTGTCGCATTTGGCGTTTGAGTGAGAAGCAAAAAGATCGCAACAGGGTTGCCCCCAGACGGCAAAAATCTTCTTCGCTACCAGAGGATTGAGAGACCATTCGTGAGGAGAAAGAATGGTGCGACTGAGCTTGTCTGCAAGGATGTTGGACCTTCCTGGAATGTGCGTTGCTACAAGAAAGCGTTTGGTGGAGATTGCCCATTCCCAGACTCTCATGGCCTCTCGACAAAGGGGATAGGACCTGGTTCCCCCCTGCTTGTTGATGTACCAGACTACCGACATGTTGTCCGTCTGGATCGCAATAGTCCCTGCAGGGAGAAGGCTGTGAAGTGCTTGCAACGCTAAGAGCACCGCCCTCATCTCCAGGACATTTATGCAACGAGGTCTCTGAACTGTTCCACGCCTTGGACAATCTTGCCTGCAGAATGCCCCCACCGAAAGCCGAGAAGCGTCCGTGGTCACCGTAGCTAGGGGAATGTTGCACAAAGGGTCTCCCTGCTAGGAGCTCTGGTGACTGGAGCCACCAAAACAGGGAGTCCCTGCATGCCTTGCTGATAACTATCGGGCTGTTGAGAGAAGAGTACAGCGGAGACCACTGGACCTGTAGGGTCCATTGAAGAACCCGCATGTGTAAGTGAGCATGGAGAAGAAGTGGAATAGCTGCTGCCATTGAACCCAGGGCCCTCAGGACCGAAGCCGCCATCGGAAATGGTTGCAGGACTGCTGTGATATGACACCTCAGGCTGGACAGTCGATCTGGAGTGAGGAAGGCCCGCATTGATCTTGTATCCAACCTTCCTCCTATGAAATCTATAAGTTGTGTGGGATGCAGTAAAGATTTTTCCAAGTTTATGGTGATGCCCAGCCTCGGGGCTATAAGGAGGAAATAGTCCCTGGCTGAGCACAGTAGATGCCTTGATGATGCCGTGAGGAGCCAGTCATCCAGGTACGGAAAGACCTGTAATCCCTGGAGTCTCAGGTGGGTCGCTACCACTGCTAGTACCTTGGTGAACACCCTGCGGGCAGAGGTGAGACCAAAGGGAAGGACCCTGAACTGGTAGTGGTTGGCTCCCAGCCAGAAGCGAAGGAACCTCCTGGACCGTCTGTCCATCCGAATGTGGTAGTACGCTGCCCTGAGGTCGGTCGATACACATCCAATCGTTCTCCATAAAGAGGGAGTATAGATTGTAGAGTGACCATCCGGAACTTTTGCTTGGTTACAGACAGGTTCAGCAGGGAAAGGTCTAAGATCGGTCTTAAGTCCCCCATTTTCTTTGGCACCAAGAAGAACCTGGAGTAAAACCCTGATCCGGTCTGATCTCGGGGGATGCGCTGGATGGCTCTTTTTTCTAACAGCTGCTCGATTTTGACAGCTGCTGCCTCCCTTTGGTCGGGTGGTACATCGGGGAGGCTTTGGGATCTGGGGATTTTGCTCAGGGGAATAGCATAACCTCTGGATATCACACGAAGCACCCAACGGTCTGACGTGATTGACTCCCAAGATGTCAGGTGCCTCGAAAAACACCCCCCGACTGCCTCCAGAGATGGACAGCCGGGCAACCCTTCAGGGCTGTTGCGTGGGTCTGTCAGAGAAGGGTCCTCTGGACCCAAAGTTCCTAGCAGCCCCTCTGCCTCTAGGATGGCGACCTCCCTGTCCTCCTCTGCCACGGAAGAACTGGTTGTCCGGAGCAGGTTGGGATTGCTGCGACTTCCGGAACCACATCTTCTTCTGTCCCTTTTGGTTCTTCGAGAAGGACCTCTGGGGAGCTGAGAAGCGGACTCCGATGGCAGACAGCGTCTTCCCATCCTTCTCGCTCTGGACTAATGTTTCGCGAACAGTTTTGCCAAACAGGGCAGAACCATCAAAGGGGGCATTCACGAAGGTCACTCTGAAGGGCTCTGCAAAGTCACAGTGGCGGAGCCAGGCTTGACGCCTCATGACGAGGCCCACTCCACTAGCTCTAGCGGCTCCCTCAGTTGTATGAGAAAGTAGCCGCATAGAAGTATTAGAAACTGATCTGAGAGTGGCCATACGGGTGGAGTACACGTGCTTGTCCTCCACCGACATGGACTCTGGGGGAGATGCTGCGTACTCTTTAATCAGGTCCCATTGCATCCTGATGACATGTGCCATGTAGTTCAGAGCTCTCAAAGAGAAGGTTGCTGAACTAAAAGCTCGCTTCCCAATGCGATCCATCGAGCGGGACTCTTTGCTCGGAGGATGCATAGAGGGACTTTCCTGGGCTAATTCCCTCTTTGTGGCTGCGGCCATCATCATAGCATCTACCGGGGGGCCCTTGCTTCAATGAGTGCGGTCTGCCGGTGGGCTCAGGATTCGATCCGGACACTTGGGGACAGGCTCAATGGTGTCTGGTTCCTTCCATGCTCTGGTGGAAATAAGGTCCACCAGAGGATCGGCAGGAGGGGACACCCAAGAGGTAGATGGGCCCACCTCGAATGCCTCCAAAAACACAGACTCGTCTGAGGAGGCCTTGGGGGCAGACCACCCCCCCGATTCTAAGCATCTCCATAATGTCTCCAAAGGAGACATCCTCTGGGGGTGACCTTGGGGAGCCCTCTCCTTCATCCAAGTCTGTGTCTTCGGTAATGGACTCAGGGGAGTCCACGTGTCTCCTTTACACTTACGCTTCCGAGGCACTTCCTCGGGAGTGTCCGAGGTCCTCTTCAGCAGCCAGATGTTCCAAGGAACTACTTGGGACATCGAGGCGGGCTGTCCCTGGGACCGCTGATGGGAGCCTGGCCCAGCTGCAAGGAAGTGCGAGGGTGGAGCCGCGGCAGGACCGGGGTCTGGTAGTCCTCAACAGTGCCCTTTCCACTACGTCGAAAGCCGAGGGAGGGCCGGACTCTCTAAGCCCCGAGAGCTGACCCCCACACGGATCTGACGCACGGATCAGAGCCGGAGCCGAGACCGTCGGATCCAAGAGACCGATGTGCTCCGACCTAGACGGAGTCGAAGACACACCAGCTCCCTCGGATCCGAGGCTAGGCCCTCGGCTCCAAGAGGTCGGGTCCGAAGTACCCGAAGCACTCAAGGGATGGATCGGATCCAAGGTGCGCCAACCAATCGGATCCGAACCACCCCCGGATCCAAGTCTGCCCGGCTCCGACAGCTCCGAACCCAGGAGACGGGTCGGAGAAGGAGCCAAGGGGCGAAAAATGGGGTCGAAGCCCCTCCCAGTTGGGGGGGGGCTAAGAGCACTCCCATTTGCATCTGGGCCTGGATGAAACGCCTCATCATCCGGTCCATGTCTGCTTCTGACATTGAGAAAGTGGATCTAGATGAGGCCACCGAAGCGGACCTAGAAAGCCGCCTCGGGGACCTCACCAAAGGGCTAGTCTTCTCCTCCTCGGGTTCGGAAGAGAACCGAGGGGAATGGAGCCAAGGAGGAGGAGATTTAGAAGACACAGGAGGCCCAGGCGGAGGGGCCGAGCTTGAGGTCTCGGCCCGCCATTTGTGGTGCCTCGCCTTATGTCTCTCCTTCTGTCTCTCCTTCTCTCTAATGGTCTCCCTATCCTCCGGCTTCTTGGAGGGAGGTTGAGTCCCTGCCGGGAAAGGGGAGACCGAGCACCCGTGGTAGGTTGCTGGCTAGCGGGGGCAGAGGCGCCGCATCTGGAGGAGAAGTCCGCCAGTGCTAACCGACCTCCGGCTCCCTTAAAGCTCGGGGTTGAACCCTGTGCATATGGTACAACCAGATGACAGGTGTTCAACCCCAAGCGAACGATAAGTGTGGCCATCAGCTGGGGACAGCTTGTGGCCACACCGGTACATTTTGAGAAAACTGCCTTGAGGCTTCTGCCATGGCACACCCTATAGGCCTAACACACAAAAGAAACTGAAAACTCACACAAAACTACGCAAACCGAAGAAAAGTTTTAAGGTAAGAGAGGAAAGCCTAAAACACACACACAACTAAAAAGAGTGTAAAACTTTAAAGTTTTTCTGTCAAAACTTATCTGAACAGTAATTGCTGCCAGGAGCTCGAGGAATCCGTTGCTACTTGAAGCGGCAAACAAAATCATGAGGTCAGTTAGGGCATAACCAATTATTCACCCACTGTATGACATCTGCTGAAACCTTAACATCCCTGGACACAGACACACTAACATGGCCCTATGTGAAATAATTGCTGTTATAAATTGGAACAGCTGCTGATGTTACAGGGTTTGTGTGAACTAATCCCATTTCAGAGGGATGAAAAGTAATTACATCAGGAAGTGTTACCGATTACTGATTATCAGCACAGTATGATACACATTTACACCAAACTAAAGATGTCTGGTAAGCACACTGTAAACCCCCTAATATTATATGCATAGCTATGCAGCCTTGAGCTGGTCAAACATCCTGGCCAGATTGAAACATTTGCAGAAGAATTAGTTACAGACAAACCCTGCAGAAGTAGCAATGTTCAGAAATATAACAGCAGTACTCACATTTAGACCAAATCTTCTAGGCATCACACACAATATATTAATGTTTGTCTCCATACAGCTGTTGCAATAGATTTCAAACAACACTTCCAGGCTGTCTTCCTCACAAGTAAGGCAAAGGGACAACGACCAAGTGGAGTACTCATTTATACTCCACTGTTGCAATGGTATTGGCTAAGGCAGTAGCTGCACATCTGATGTGCATGTAACTAACTACTTTGGAACACCAATTGGTTATCATGATAGCACGTTACTGATCTCTAACTATAAAAGGATGCCTTGTCGCACATTCAAACCATCTGTATCTACCTGTAGAACAGTACAAAATACCCAACAGATTGAAACACAAACCAAAAATTAGTAGTTGGGAGGGTGGCCTAATGGTTAAGGTGTCTGCCTTACAAACACAAGGTGCAGGGTTTGAGTCTCACAAGGGATAATTGGCTAGGCTTCAAATGGCTTGCAAGGGTAGTTAGCCTAGTACTACTCTATGAATCTAGAATATACCAGTCAATAACACCTCCAATTACTAAGAAGGTATGTATAACATTTAGTATGTCTGTGTATGTAGTACCTGTTCTGTAAGAATTACAGTGTAATCAATGCATATAGTGGAAATAGCCATCTTGTAGAGATGTATTGTTGAGCAGTAGTAATGCTTGTAGTATTCTATGTGTGGACTGCTGTAGGTCAGAAGGCAAACCCTCATACACCAGAAGGGATGATATATATGGGCTTGGAACTCACCAATTCTCTTCCAGCCACTGTCAGGGTTGGTCCAACAAGTATGTGCTATAACAGGGGATAGTATATGTCGATATATTGTAACAGTAGACATATGTATGGGTATATAAGTAAGATGAACATGTCAAAGGTGGGCTTACTGTGCAAATATGGTTTGCATTGTGGGATATTGTGCCAATAACTGTGTAATGTACAGTATTTTAGGCAGATCTGTATTCCATTTTACATAGCATTTCTGTTATGTGATGTAAAACATTAATTATGTCTATGGCAATTACAATACTCAATAACAGGATACATATGACTTGTATTCATCTGACAGTTTAGCAGCATGATAGCAAAGATAATTGGAAGAGCTAGGTAACTATCCATGCACATAACACATGTAATATCCACCTGTCTAGTATCGTTTGTAAGCAATAACAGCTGTGCATGTGTACATGTTATGCAAATATGTAGTGACCCTTGTTACAGGGCTGGGACAAATGGCTTTGTGCACACTTACATAGAGTGGATATTGAGAGTAGAGGCACACTGGCTGAACTTTCAGGTTTGTGTAGCCTAACCTCTCATTGCCAACCTAACAGCTGCTTGCAAATACTGTATGTAAGGTAGTGCACAGTACTGGTAATGAAACAGGTTACATATCATCGTTAACTCCAGTGTAACATCTGCAGTAGGAGTGTAAGATGTAGGAGACTGCTGCCCATGTGTAATAGCTGCTTCATAGGTGATGGCTTACACTATCTGATTATATCCTGATCATGTTGATAGTGGCAGCAGAGTCTATTGATACATGTCTCTGTTTGGGGAGTGGGTGTCTGTGCCCAACAGAGCTCATGGTTCTGGTGGATATGTGAGTATATACCAAGAAAAGGAAACAGACCTGTAGACACTTGCATCATCTGTAATAAATTAACAGGATGTGATGTGCTCCTCAGAGGAGGATTGCTGCTAAAGGTAGCTACTATATTTCTGTAATAGCCAGTGTTGTCACGTCCATAACACAAATATTTACTTGTGAGCATCACTGTCTAAAACATCTTCATAAACAATTAGTAAACTAAATACAGTACTTGGTACTTCTAGTACTGAATGCTCATGCAGGTATGTCCACTAGTCAGATACTGGTGTTTACTAATGTCAGCTTTGTGTATGTGGCCATCCTGGGGGAATGTAATATCTATGCCATGTACACTGCCAAACCCACCTAACACCACACCCTGCACATATTCTGGGATGCAGCTACAGGGGTAAGCTGGGAGGCAGTCCATTCTACAGCCATGACTGGAATGGACAGTCATGAGGTGTAGGTTAACACATGCATCTCATCATCACAACCAACACATACCCTTACCAGAACACAGTAAGGACACCCACACATACTACAAGAAATCACACACATTCACAGAGGCTTCTAAGTATCTGGCCAAGCAAGTAACCTCCCAAGCTGCAATAGACAGACAACAAAATACACAAACTGTATGACATAGTTTGCATAATTGTGCCACACCTCAGAACACGTGGTCGGAAACATGCCCAACAGTACTCATTTCTGAATGCAAACTATAGCACTGTGTTACACACCAAGCTATACGAGGGCAAACATACTGTCAGCTGCCTGTCTGCCATGATTAGCCACATACCCATACACTCAGATCACCTTTTGAACTATACACATGGCTCTGGCATATTCCATGTTGTTGTGCAGGACCTGTGATGCAGTAGCCTGGACTGCATGGAAACACACATGTAGGAACTGTCAGGTCTTGTAGCCCATGCAGATATGTCCCAAGGCCTTGGTAGCATTCTGCCATTGGCCAGAATGATACTGCAGTACAGGGACAAAAGGATTGTATTCCACAGTTGTCTAATGTACTGGTGCAATTCGAAGGGTATCTAATATCTCTCTGCCTGGAATAACATGGTTGACAGACCATGATGCTTTGCCAGACAGGGCCCTGCACCTGTCACCCCTGGGAATCTGGATACTGGCTAGGGCTCATGCTTCCCCTATAGTGCCTTCATCATGCAAAGTTCAAGTGAAAGTCCACTGCTGTAACAGGGACAGCCAAGCAATAAACTGCGGGTCTCGCTACTCAGTGATAAATTTCAGAAACTCAATATGGACTCACTTATGTCAATCCTTAACATGGAGAACATATCTGTGCAGTGACTGAGATATGGTTCAGTGCTCCGGAGAGCACATCTGCATGACCATGTTATAACACATACCTCACCTCTTGCCCATTATCTTTTATTGGAACACACGGGCCACAGGTGTGTCCATATTCCTGAAGGATATGTACACCCCCACGCTAGTTGCACTTGCATAACTTCAGATGCATTATGCTGAGCAACTACCTTTGTGCCAAAGTGGAATCCAAATTGCACCTTGCAACAGATCACCCACCATGCCTCAGAATTCCCAACTGTCATATTGTGCTGTAATGAGGGATATTAGGTTTGAGACAGAAAACCATAATAATGGCTACTCTCAACTACTCCATTATGAACTGGGAAGACTCCTCATATACCAACACCTGCGCTCAATGCATGTTGGATTTCATCAACCCCAGTGACCTGGATCACCATAGTCACACAAATAGGGCTAACAGTATGCTACACATAGTCATTCTCCAAAGCCAATGTTACGCTTCTTAAGAGTGAAGTGGTGACTGTCATGGCACCCATGCAGATGGACAATTCATGTGCAAATGCTAAATCCTATAAAAATGAACTTTAAGCACTCACATAAGTGCAGTGATTGTGCCATTGAAGCAGAACCAAGATTCAACCAAACACAAACAAGAAGGCAAACTTGTGGTACCCTGCCTTAAACTGTACCACAGAAGGTAGTAACTGTTGCAAGAATGAACACACATGAGTGGAGGTGAGCCCTGGTCAGCCTCAGTAAGATGCAGATACACCATATAAAACCACACAAAGCTACTGTGAAACTAATCAGCCACATATTATGAGGCCAACCACAGAGCATTCTATAGCTGTGTCATGAATCGTAATGGCAACAACAAGACCTGCCGTGCTTCACAGCACTATGGCATGGGAAGTACTGCACCTACAGAAATAGCACCTGTTCATCCAGATAGGGTCTTGGAGAACCTAAACCCACTCCCACCTCCCCCCCAACAGGTACACATATTTATGTAGCAATGTACACTACAGACCCCTGTAATAACAACCATGCAGGTATAAGCTGCACTCTCTAAAGCCATACATACAGCTTTCATGGTACCTGTCAACATCCCAGGGTGTATCCTACACAAATGTCAGAACAATTTGCTCTCAACATACACATCATGTTCAATCATAGCTTCATGTTAGGTTGTGTACACACTGAATGGTGCACAGCAACAGTTATCACACCCCACAAAGGAGGAGACACCACTGATAATGGGAAATAGTGCACTACTACCCTGCTGAGTCTGGTCTGTAAGGCCATGAACTGCAATCAACTTATTTGATGTAGTCAGCGCAGATGTAGATGACAGTAAGGTTGATTCACACAGCATATCATGACCTTGCCAGGTCTTAGGACACCATCACCCATACTGTGTTCCAGCTACACTCAGTAAACTAGGTGTATATTCCTATGTCACAGGAGTGGTTGGCAACTGGACTGCTGGCAGAACCAACACTACAGAAGGTGTCTGATTAATACATGACCATCAAACCAGTGCCAGCTACAGTAATACAGGGTTAATTCCTGGTACTCCCCCTCTTTGTTATCTATACGACACAGTCTAACACAGAAGGCATCTGCCTATTGAAGTTTGTAAATGACTATGAACTAGGAGCAATAGTTCACTCAATGTGTGCTGCGGTCAACATACAGAAGGGCCTTTGTGGGTCAGATGTGTGGTGTGTGACGTATGGCCACAATCTGACAGCTAAGTATTGCATTGTCATCCCCTATGTTATAAACCCTGTACCCATGAACTACCACCAAGCAGCGGTCAAGATAATGGAAACTGTTTGTGTATGGGATGCAGCTGGACAGTAGTCTTTTCTTTGATAGTCACTTCACCACACCAGTCAGGTAATCGTAAGTGGCACCCCTAATCATGACAGGGTGCCATCCATGAATATAGAGATCATTGTTCAGCCATACTCAACACTCAAGTGACCCACAATAGATCATATATTTCCTTTAAGAGTTATTGGCCATGTTCAGATGGCCTACAATAGCCTTCCCAATCCCTAGCTCCACTATGTAGCATGATGCCTACTCTGAATAAAGCCATGTCCAACCCAGATATGTTGGACATGTTACACTTACACATCCTGATTTCAAATAAACACATACTTCATGGACATCCACCTTTCTAGTACAAGGATCACAACATGCCTGAGAGATCTCTGTCCCATACACTTTACATATTCCTGCCATACTATGCATCCCTGTCCAGCGAAGCTGTACATTGCCCCTCTTTGTGACATGGTGTGATGACCACATGGCAAATATATCAGTAATCCTGTGGATCAGTTCTGTGGCACTGCTTGAACTGGCCACTGAAACTTACCTGTCTGTTGGCTACAGCTAGGTAACCTTTCAGTGTAGGCTCATAAATGGCCCAGGGCATATAGCCTACTAGTTCACTATGACCATACATGCTATAGTTGATATCCAACCCTGCAAATACCATCAGGCTAGCCATTGTCCCATGTGTTTCACATGTGCAGCACAGGTAATACATGGCAGGATGCTAAACAGCTGTACAGTGCCATGTAGATGTATATGGCAAAACACATACATGTAAAACTTTCTGTGAGCAAGTCTGCAGGGTCACAGGTCATGTCCCTTAAGGCTGTGTATGACTATATATGTGACATATACACAGCATTAAGGTCTATTGCATTAATGTGAACACATCCAGGCATGTGCTGATAGGTAAATACACCTGTACAGGCAAACAGACATGCTCACATCAAGACAACATCCACACGGAGTATGAGCAATGTCATCACTTGACACACACATATATGGTGATAACATCAAACCACCAGTAAGTGTCAAATGTGTGTGAGTTAAACATGTCAGTGGTGTTAGTGTCATATAGATTTGCAAAGACATATTTGTAATCTTAATAAATGTGATACACATGTATATTCAGCTGTACTTCTGTACTTTTCCATGAGTTACTGTGACCTGTCTCCATTGTTATGTCTTCCAGGTATGCCACGTGCCAGGCTACCACCATACACCCGCTTGGAGGATGAGGTCCTCATCCCATACCTCCTCGACAACCATGTAACACTCTTCAGCCATGTGCCACAGGATGCACAGCAGTGGGATGCCCAGTGGGAGGAACTCCGCAGGAGGGTAAATGATGTTGGCAGTCACAATAGCACCTATCAGCAGGTGTGCCAACACTGCACCGACCTCATAAGATGGGTGAAACAGCATTCTAATGCAATCACCAGGGAACAAGGTGCAACAGGTGGGGAGGCCACTCACCCAGCCCCCACTCACATGTACCGAGGAGCTACTGGCCAACCTGGGGATACCTGCAGACCTCCATCCACAAGCTTTAGCTGGTATTGTGGAGGTGGGTGTCTCTCAACCACTGAGCCTGAAGTTGCCTGGTAAGTCACTACTGCACATATAACACAACTATATTTCATATAGTTACATGTGTTACTGTACAATATGTAATGTAACATCATATGCAAGGCATGTATGCACACATGCCACATACTATAGTCTGCTACTCTATGTATGCACAGATGTGCAAACTCCATAGTATAGTCTATTGTACTGGCTTATGTGCTAACATGGACATTGCACCCTGTAGCTATCACACAGATGTGGATAATGATCTTACTGCTGTGACACTCCTATTTAGGTACCTCTGGCATTTTGCAGCGACAGCAGCCTGTTGCAGGTGAGATTGTTATTATTTACCAGGCTTGATAATGCACATATCATATTAATTGCATGCTATCTGCCATGTGGCCATTTAACACACATACACATAATGTATGGTGGTCCTGTTAATATACACTGGTCAGACCTGCAATGCATCATAGTGGTTACCCATGTGGAATAATTGAAGACTATATGAAACACCTACACTAAACCTTACAAACTGTCATTGCCAGATGTGTGGACAGCTGTGAATACAATGGTGGAGGTGTGGTTCACTGTAGGGACATGTACTACGGATCAGCATTGCACATGTGGGGAATACAAACAGTACTATACAGAGAGCATATGTGTGCACACACTCTAAATGTTTTGGAGCTGGAGTATGACCAGCCCACATGATTCACCCTTGTGGATTATACCCTTGCTATGAATGTCACACAATGTCATGTGCTATCTGACATGTCCATGGCATTTAGTGGGCTGACTGCAACACTGCTCAACTATCCTGCAAAACATATCTCACATCCCAAACATACCACCCTTTGTCTGCATAACCCTGTCCTCAGTGAAGCATATGACATTTATGGGTGTATCTCATATGTAATAACACTGACATGTGAAATAAATGCCCATTACAACCATTGAACAAAACATGTGTACACATGGCCATGGAGGATGGCCAGAGACATGAAGCAACACACACAGTAGAAGTGATGTACATGTGTGTACACCCTGTTGTACATTGGCTCGACACAATACAACTATGGCCTTTGTGTAATGGTGATACTGCAGATGTGAAACACTAAACATCATACAGGCCTATGCACAGCTTGTGTAGGCATGACATCAAACCACCACATAACATGTTATGGACATCTTGAGTGTGTCATGACATGAAAGCATTCACCTATACAGTATCCAAATACATACATGTGTTGCACAACATACAACCACATCAGGCCACAGATACAGTACATTCACCTTGCTGGTGTCAGACATCACTGTCATGCTTGCTCCTCATGTGTGTGAGGTACACAGATTGCATGTGGGACATGGAGTACTGCTAAGTTAGCCATGTCTGGGCATAGTTGCCAGGCATCAGTAATATGGTTGCAGATGTGCAGGGGTGTCATCTGTATACCCTAAAGTGACCTGTGTTACACATTCCACATTAGGGTGTAGTGTGTATATACACCTCAGTGAAGTGGGTCACATTCCACATTAGACATGTATTGTATCTGAACACAGTCATGGCTATGAACTGTGTCTGTAACTCATACTGTATAGCAATAGTGAACCCACATGATGCCCTGCAATGGCTATGCACATCAGCTCAATGTGCAGTATGTCACTGCATATTTGTAAGGTGGACTGACAACATTGCGTCAGCTGAAGTTCCAGGTTAGTATAACACACCCCTGCATTGGGACACCATTACCTTACTGTATATTTGAAAGGACACCATTGTGTTACACATGTATGCATGTCATTCAACACATCAGCAGAAGACATGTCATACTACATCTGATTGGCAAGGTCATATGCCACACATTAGGCTGGTGTACTGTTAACCTGTGCTGGTCTGTGGCACCATTGCAAAGTAGGGACAGCCATGTCAAGCGTGTGTACAGCCACATGCACATTGTCTGTAGACGCAGTGCAGGGGTAGGCAGAATAATGTTGAACAGACATGCACTGCTTTGGGGGAGATATGCAAGCTAGGGCTCAGGTAAACATAGTATTCACTCAACATACCCTTCTGCACATGTCCTCCTCACACACAGGGACAGTGACCAACACAAAGCATCAGTGGCAGATGTACAAAGGTCAGTGATGGTCTGTTAACATGTGGAGTATGTTGTACAAGACATGGCAGTGCCGTGCAATGGTGCATAGTGCATGAATTGTGTTGCAGGTATGGGGCATAAGCTAGTAACACAAATGGTGCAACACAAGGATGTATGCTAACTACTACTATAATTGTGAAAGGTGCATGCCTTCTGCTATAACACATGCATGCTGTTGTGTGGAACTCAGGGATGTATGATAACTACCACTATAACTGTCTAAGCTGAAAGCCATCTGCCATATCACATGCATGTTGCATGCCGTTGGGTGCCATAGCATGTGTGTCTGTGTGTCTGTCTGTGTGTGCTGTGCTGTATAACTTGTAATGTACAATTCTTGTATGCCCCTCACAGGTGTTGATGTAGGTGCATTGCCCTCCTACGGTCCACCTGATGTTAGTGTACCCACAGACTCTAACAGTGATGATGAAAGTATGATTGAGGCACAGGCAAGGTTGTCAGGGGCTGAATCTGTGCCATTGGTTGCCATTCCACCTGTATCCCCCTCATCCCCACACACAGTTCTCCTGCCTACACATACCCTATCACCAGTGGCCATAGAGGAAGGACAGTTGGTGGATGGTAGCATGGAACAGGGAAGTGTGGAGACTATGGAAGGTGTGCCTGCACACCATGATCCCAGTCAACTGACTGGTGATGTCCCACACAGGCATGTCCCCAGTGCTGCCCGTAGGAGGACCACTGGTCAACATGCCCCTGCAAGACAAAGCACATCAGCTGGTGTCACCAGATGCATGTTTCAGGCTGTAATGGAGGCACAGGCACATGCTGAATGGCACAACAGAGAAGGTCTGAGGCTTCAGAGGGCTGCTGTCCATTTTTTAACTGACAACATCCAGACAACTGCAAATGCTCACCATCATCTTGCAGATGTTTTGTATAGACGATTAGGTGACATGGTGGGAGTTCTTGACCATGGCATGTCAATCCTCGAGCATGGAATGTCTGTGCTGGAACATCTGGTGGGAGTGAGGCATCTGGCACATGGACGTAGGCCAGCTACATCACTTGTTGAAGGTCTATGTGAACATGCTACTAGTGCCATGCCCATAGTGGCGGTAGCAGCAGCAATGCAGCTGGTGCTGTGCTGTACACACCAGGCCACGTGCACATGGTCCTGGATGGTTCCAACAGGGACGCAGTTCCAGTGGACATGTCATCAGACAGTACCCAATCTGGACCTCTGCCTGGTAGTGCCCGTGCAACCCCTTGGCAGGCACAGGTCACGTGGCCGTGGCCGGACACCGTGAACTGTGAAACCTGCCCGGTACAGTCTGCAGCTGTCAATAATACCCCAGTGTAGGCCAGCCACATGCCAGACCTGTGTGCATACATACATACATACATACACACACACACACACACACACACACACACCAGAAACAAATGTAGGGCACCTCAACACACACACACACACACATAACATCCACATACACCCAATGATATCAAAGGCCCTAACCCACACACATGATGTCATCCAATGGTGCAGCTTAGGCCTCTGGCAAACATTATCACCCTGTGCATAAGATGATGCCTTTGCCATATCCCTGTCCTCCACACCATTGGTGCAGGGACATGCTCATATAGTCCGATGCACAGGGTGAACATACTAGGAAGACAATTGTAGATTAATATTGTTGAGTATTGTTTGACAAGCAAAAGACATACCATGTATTACAGTTTTAGAATGCATTTGGTACATTTGACAGTATGTATCATGTTGATCTTGATGTTCTGCCTTCCTCTTTCAGGTGTAATTGCATGTGCCGGGGGATGTCAGTGTTTGCGGTTAGTGTCCCATATGTAAATGTTGACTACTCACAGGTCTGTATGACAATACCTACATGCACTTTGTAGCTTCCACATCACAGTTTTAATCTCCCAAGTTTCAATTATGCTTACTGATCTAATGATACAAGAGCATGACAGCTGTGTAGTAAGCTACTGTGTTCAGAGCCGTCACATCCATAGTGGGTGACATCACAGGTATAGTTACCTGGAGTGGGGAGGAGGTAAAAGAGTGGTATAGCAGATGACAAGGGTAAAGGCCAGTGGGAAAAGTGGCTTCTCATTGGGAAGCAGTAATACCTGCTCTCATGACAGGATGCAAACAGAGACACACCCACACACTCAGGGATTCACAGACACAGTAACACATCCACAGACTCAGGGATTCACAGACACAGTAACACACTCACACACTCAGGGATTCACCAACAGTAACACACACTCTGACACATGCACACAGTTGCCAGTGTTGGGATGAGAACCCCTGCCTATGTGCAAATTATCATTATAGTACTACACAATTACAAGACGCACCACAGAGATTACACATGTACAGGTAGTCTGAATGGCCTAAGATCGAGGACATCAACAGGGATACTAGATTGCAGTGAATGAATGTGGGGAGGGGGTTCATCAGTAGGCTATGTAACAACAAGCCTCACCCCAGGGTGTACATGTTTACAGGCAGTTAGAATGCCCTTTTAAGATTGATGACATCAACAGGGATACTAGATTGCATTGAGTGGATGTGGGGAGGGGGCCTTAACATTTCACTATGGTAAAATACAGCCTCACTCCAGGGACCGGACAGCCATACATACACACACACTGTGGCATTCACAAAGATATACACCTATGTCACATACATACAGACACTTAACGTATGAGATTCAACCACCTACCTATGCCTTTCTTTCTACACTTCACTCTGTACTGATGTCTACCACAGTGTTCAGGAGAGTGAAAAACATTTGGGATGTATTCCCCACCATACGTGACATATATGGACACATACACACCCACATGTGCCAGTACTGTGAATCAAACACCTGCCTATCTCATGATAAGTATTACAGAGTTACAGCACTATCGCATGGGCTACAAAACTTACTGACTCTTTCCTTTGCCATCTGTGCTGATATATGCACAATATATGCACAGGGGAGGTGTTACTGTTACAGGTGTCAAGAGATTTTCCTTCAGTGTCACCCTTACTGCATTCTACGTTGTGTGTCTTCCACTTCAGTTAACAGAACCATTGCTTAGAAGTTACACAGGTTATTGTAGGAATGGTTGTAACACACCTGTGAGCTGTCCTTATTAATCATTCATCTGCAAAGTAGCCCCACCATTTAGTAGTCATGTCCAAACATCTGTCCATACTTAAAGTACAGCTTACTGTACTTTGAGCATATCACCGTATACAGTTGGCAATGTTGAGGCTGCATTGCAACAGCATAATGTACTAAGACAACAGTCACCTTCAAACATCAGACACTGCACATGCATGGAATCTAAACTCACATCAGTACATGTACACATATGCAGTCTCCATCAGTAAGTGGACTAGGAGGTCAAGAGGATACATTCCACACCTTCCCCACACCATGTGTGAAACCTACCCATTCATTACACCATAATGGATGTTGTATTCATGTATTGGTAGGACACACAACCACCTTCACTGAGTAGCCAAGTGTACATTCATGCCAACAGCACATATCAGCAAGACACATATACAGCAATATTCCATGTCATGATCCACCAAACTGTTACTTGACAGTTCCGCCGTGAAACCAGGGCACTGTAATGGTCAACAGTGAGCACTTCATATTTGCCACACACACCTCATGATTACTGGAAGAGTGCCAGAAATGTGCTCTGTTTGAGCTAGGCATTACACTCATTCAAGCATGTGCGAGGTCTGTGGCTTGTAAACATCTCACCCCAGCATGTTCTGGCTATTGTGGTAATAAGGTTAATGTCCAGACAGCACACAGCATGCATGGCTTGCAATTGCTGACATGGGGTATATGTGGGAGCTGTGGGCACACATGGCTGTACATGTCATGGACATATCACCTGTAACTACTCAGGAACATACAGAACATAGCTGTATTTCCCTGAGTCTGTCAATACAGGCCATGTGTGTAGGTCCTATGATCCTGTTATTTGGGTATGTTTGTAGGCATTGCATTAGGTGGACATGTCTAATGACATACATGCCACATGGGTTGTTGTATGATATGATAGGTGTCATGGGTGACCAGTAGAGAGGGAATATTGCCTCTGTCAACACAGATATCAAACCTTATGTACTGTTAGCATTCAGCAACCATGGACCTATCTTCCATGTGCATGTGTGTAATGAATGTAGCCACCTGTATGTAGAAAGAACAAAAACAGCTATGGTATTTTCATTTTTGTTGTATGAGTCTGAGATGTACATATCCAGGGCAGGTACATTTAGGTCATATCCAGCCATGAGGGTGTTGTTTGCTGGTGTACAGCAACAGTCGACTGTGTTAATGCTGACAACATCTGAGGGACCCTGGTATGTATACAACAGACCTGGTTACAAACAGTGGTATAATTGCATTGCATAACACATTATGCAACTGTGTCAGTACATGGGTACTTTGCACTGTTGATGTAGGGCTAGGTACAGTCCACAAATTGAAGATTATTTGGTGTTCTACCATACTATTTCATGCCACATGTATGGATGTGTGTTTGTAGTCTGAGGACATGGTGGTGGGTGTATGAGGATGCACCCTAGAATGCAGCTTTTGCCATTGTCACCTGTACCTGACTCACCTGTGATGGCTTACATCAGAGTAGTGGTCTTTACGTGTGAGTAACCTTTATGAATATGTGGACACCACCACCTGGAATGATCCATACCAGTGCTATGGCCCACATGTCTGGATCTGAGTTATATGGTGGTAGTGTAATTGTGTACTACAAAGCCTTCAGCCAGGTGTTCCTCACTGCACAGATGTCAGATGACTATTGATGACTACTGTCTGTTTATTTTAACTGTGGAGCTTTTCTCCCTGGGCCTCTGCTGAAAATAGACCTATGTCCAGTCGGACACTCCCGGTCAACAAATATAAATAAATAAATAAATAAATACTCTACAAACACTCCCTTGCCCATGCTTGGAACAAACTTCCCCTTGACTTACGTTCAATCTCCCACACCTCACAGTTTAAAATGAACTAAAAGCTTATTTTCTCAATTCCAGAACCTGCCCTTGCCATGACCCTACCTAGTCTTCCTTCCCTTTATGTACTCTCAAAAGCACCATACTTAGTATCTCATTACACCTCTCTCTCCAATGTGTCTACTATGCATTTGCATAATTTTATACAAACAAAAATGTTTATTGTTGACCTATTGAACTATATCAATGTAAAATTGTTACTTAGCTTCTTTTTAATGCAACTTTAACTTTATGCATGTAACCCAACATATGTGAATCGTTTTACTATAATTGCTATTATATCAATATTGTTTAAAATTGTACTTGTTTTAAAATCGGGTCTCCACTGAAAATGGCCAACAAGCCCAGTTGGACAAACCCGGTTAATAAATGTCAATAAATAAATAAGATGTCAGTATTCTGCATTGCAGGTTCTACATTGAGCAAATGGATTATGAAAGCCACACATCTAGCACTGGTTAGCATAAGCATCCAATGCAATTGTCTTGTAGGTGTCAGGGTGTTACTTTTGTGTTAAGGACTTTTGCCTTGGAATGCCACTATATGGGTAAATGCAACCTAGGTATTATTCACACTCCCTTGAATCATGGATGCATGTGCTCTGTGACAAAGGCTTGTCTTTCAGTCATGACATCCCGGAATGACAGACACTGGACAACCTCATAATTACAGCAGGACATTGGCTCATTGTTTTGGTCAAGCAGTTGCCACTCGTACCATGACATCACTGAGTGGCAGTAATGTGCATGGTATCAAATGCTACATCTAAGGTGCCGGACACCAGCAGACGTTGTGTATATGACCAATGTCAGATATACTTTGTGTAGTGGCCCTGCTAATAATGACAACTACTAACACAGCCAGGACAGGTCATCTTGACACCTGAACCTCTGTACCATTAGACAATGGGGCTCACATATTATGCTTGCACATGCCACTGTTCCAAGTATAATGCCACTGTCCACAACCTGCTATCAATGTATGCCTTTCAGGGAAGCAATCTGTGTGACACCTGCTGTAGTTAGCATCCACCTGTGTGTCCCTGTTAACCTATTGTCTGTCACTTTCACACATGCATGATTGTGCATACTTCACATATATATGTCAGTACTTCATGTACATGTATGCATGTGTATCACACAGCATATACACAGATATATCATTTATGGGCCACATACAGGTATCTGGTAGTAAACCTGTATGATGTGCATATATACTGACAGTTAAGATGTACATAGCTGTAAACCTGTGTGTTTATAATAAGAGTCCATTACAATGTGTTCTGTACATGTAAGTGTATAAACATGCACACTGTGGCCATCCTTGATTAGAATCAGAGTGCATCCCAAACAGCCCTGTGATACTGAGTGTATGAGCGTACCCACTCACCTTGTGTAATTTGTATACAACCCAGATGGCTTAGTGATAAGTCCAGTGACATTGGTGTGCATGGTCTAGGGTTCAAGACCTGCAAGGCTTGTTGATAATGTAATTTAGGACTGAATAAGACACTTTTAAGCAGTTGTAAGTGTGTGTAAATGTGTTTTTGTGACAGTAAGCAGTGGGTACACACAGGTACAAGAAATGTACAACTCACAGTACATTTGAAATGCCCTTCTTTGGCAATCCTGCTGATGTCACCCACCTAGAAATACACCTCTGGGACTGCTGTATCCCAGTAATCTCTGTAGCACATCCTGTAACTGTGTAATGCTGTAGTGTGATAAACTAGTTTGGTAGGTGTTCTAATCCCAGACATGCTAACTGTTTGTGTGTGTGTGTGTGTGTGTGTGTGTGTGTGTGTGTGTGTGTGTGTGTGTGTGTGTGTCTGCCTGATAATGGAACAATGCTTTTTAGAATACGCACACTCCTTACGATTCACATACTCACCTTTGGCAACCCTGCTGATGTCACCCACCTAGAAATACACCTCTGGGACAGCTGTAACCCAGTAATCTCTGTAGCGCGTCCTGTAACTGCGTAATGCTGTAGTGTGATAAACTAGTTTGGTAGATGCCCTAATCCCAGACATGCCAACTGTGTGTGTGTGTGTGTGTCTGCCTGAGAAGGGAACAATGATTTTTAAAGTAAGCACACTCCGTAAAAATTCACATACTCACCTTTGGCAATCCTGCTGATGTCACCCACCTAGTAATACACCTCTGGGACTGTGGTAACCCAGTAATCTCTGTAGCGCGTCCTATAACTGAGTACCACTGGAGTGTGATTTAGAACTGTGGTAGGGATCCATCCACAATCATGGCAGTTATGTATGTTTTCTGTGTGTTTCAATGTTTGTGTAGGGAGCAATGCATTATACCCTACTCACTTGCAGGACATTTACAATGCCCTACTTTGGTACTCTTGCTGATGTCATACCTTGTAAAATACACCTCTGGGGAACGAGTTCCCTAGTAATCCTCATGGTGCATCCTATAATAACTCCATGCAGTAGTGTGATACATTTTGGTCATGGGTTCTATACCCATACATGTCAGTTGTGGACATGTTGTGTGTGTCTCACTGTCTGTTTTGTGAGCAATGCATTTTGGGCTACTCACTTGCAGGAAATCTGAAATGCCCTACTTTGGTAAACCTGCTGTCATTCCTTGTGAAATACACCATTGTGGATGGAGTAGCTCAGTAATCTCCGTAGCGCGTGCTATAACTGTGTAATGCTGTAGTGTGATAAACTAGTTAGGTAGGAGTTCTATTCCAAGACATGGTGGGTGTGTGTGTGTTTGACAGTCAGAGCCTGTGTGGAGGTGGCTATGAATGTCTAACCACTGGACATGTTGAGGAGTGGGTTTTGTAATTTTCCTATATGGTGGCCATATTATATGTCACAATGTCCATCTCACGAGGTTTACAGATTTCAATCAGCCAAGAGACTGAGTTGGCAAGCCATACCCCTACATCTGGCAAAAGGCCTGGTGAACAAAGTAAGCAACCCTACTATTACCCAGAATACGGTCTGAACCCATATGTCATTCACAAACAAACTTCCCTAGAATATCCGGCTATGTTACTAGTACCCTGCACATTGTTGACAGATAGTAGGCATGGTGTGATTGCAGTGGGCCGCAGAGGGCATGGCACCCTGTCCAACAGTACATTGGGCACATAATTGCGGACCATGCGCCTTCACTATGTTCCCCATTGGACGCCTGCAACATATGTGGTGCCATCAAATGTGATCCAAAAAGGACATACAGTGCCTTACACACATGCCCTGTATGAACAGATACCACTGACACCAGGGAATACCTGTATCATGCTATCAATGCAGGTGCAGGGTCAACCTGCTGTCTATTAGCAGGTCCTGCCACACTAGGCCAGTATTGTTACATCTGATGATAATAGTCAGTGTACACAACATGTGCCAGGCAAACCAGGTACACTTAAACATGTCACTGTACATTATTATGGAATGTGCACATCCCAGGCAATGTCCATATCAAGGCCTATCAAACACAGACATGGCATGTATTGCAAAGCAATGGCCACACACAATGGTAACCAGGATGACAGGACAGTTCATACAATACCCATCTGTGTGGGACATTGCAGACAGTACACCCCTGAACCACACTGCAGACCACTGTCAGGTGGCCTGATGCCAAGGATTACCCCTCACCCAGCCTTGTACAGCCATCTTGCACAGCCAACCACTACACACCCATGAAGCAATGCACACATGCATGTCAGTACTGGCACCTTGTGTCTACGTGTGGGGTATGATGGTCCCAACCACAGTCACACCCAGTATAACTCCCATTGGCATACTGACTGATATCAGACATGTTCTCATGCCCTAGCGCATAGAACCTCAGGATATGCCCTGTGATGCATGTAATACCTGTGCATTACTGCAGTGTCGCAAACTAAGTTGTTAGGAAGTATATTTGTGAGCCTGCCAAAGTGTGTCAATGTGTCTGAGTCCCTTAGAGAGTGTGGTTGTGTTGACAATGACATCTGTGCATGTGGACAGCCATGTGTGCTACACCTAATGTATGTCTACTATATCTCTGTTGCAGATGTCGCTCACCAGCACACATATATGTTCTTACAGCACACTAACATGTCAGCTATGTAGCACATGGAGTAACTGCATGCACTTGTAATAGTAATGGCTAGTCAGTCAGTGGTTTGAACCCCTGTACTGGTAGGTGTGTGACAGACGATGCTTAGGTTTTAGTCTCCCAGCCCTTCTCTGATGTACTTTGCCTCTGTCTGTCCCTCCCGCACACTCTCTGGTGGATGTGGGGATGTACACCTGCTCAGCAGCAGCTTGTGCTTTGTAAGTGATGGTCATGATCAGGTGATGGCCTCTGCACCTATTGCAGTCCTCCTCTAGCTGACTGCATGTGGAACAGCTGTGGTGACATTCCCATAGCCAATTGCATGGAAACACAGTACAATATCGAGGAACATCATGTCAGTGTTTGCCCATGACAGTCGCTGTGAGTGGAACCTGGATCTGGTGTTTGATAAGCAGCATCACAGATGATATCTGGATATTCCTCAAACAACATACACAGTGGAAAATAGCCTAAAGACAGGAGGGTGATGTGCCAGACATGACTACAGCATGTAAGTGTAGCTATGCTTCATTCAGACTATTGCCAATTTAACAGGTTGTGTGTGGTAACAGCTAGTCTACATGTTTTAATAACTGACAAGACAGTGCTCTGTTTGTGAGGAAACCCCCATCTGTAGGGTCATCTGTGGACTGGTCAGTGTGTGGAACCATTTGTTTCTTGTGTTATTCACAGAACACACATCTGTGAACTGCAGAAGCATAGTGTGAGGACTGCAGTCAGTACATGGTGACAGTGATGAGAATTACTGCCATCGCATCCCTGATTGGACATATGTCACATGAAACAGTGGTATGACAGTCACTAAAAAGCCTGGTACAGAACACGAATGGATTAATACATTTTATGGTTTTTATTAAGCGCTTTTCGTCTAGCCTAATAACTAGACTTCCTCAGACTTCTGATGCTAGGCTTTTTTGTCATTTTAAAAGTTTTAAGTGGATTTTTGTATGTATGACAGTCATTGTTGGAGGCTATCACAGTGACATGCCAATAATGGGCCACTGTTCATAGCTGCAGTCACAATTAATCTACGCTTTGTACAGATGTCATGCAGTATATATGCATGTGTTGTGCTCCCTCTGCAAATGTATGACATTTGTTGTGTTGGGTTGATGGGTCATATCTATGCATGCTGTTATAAGTAATCCTGAATGCTGTTGACTATTACTAAGCCATGTCTGTGTTAAAACTGCAACACCATAGGCTGTATGGGATTGGAGGTCCCAGCGGAACCACCTGTCCCACTTCAGCTGGCCATGGCACCGGGCACCAGCATGTCTGGGGCCCAGCCTTGGAACTCCACCTCTGTTGGCTCTGCACCACCTTCTGGTAGAACCGCCACTGAGGATGGGACTTGTCCCCCATGGGAGCAGGTCCAGACAGGAACTTGTCAGCCATCGTACAGTCCAGGATGTGGTGCGTAGGGGGCTCAATAAGGGGTTTCAAGGCCAGCTACGCCATCTCGAGGGCAGAGTGTCACATTTAGAGGGTGAGCCTGCCCATCCTAGACAGTCCCCAGCATAGCCACTTTTGCAGCTGTGAAGGTGCAGTGGTGGCTGGCCATGGGTGGGGACCTCCGTCCCACTGTTACCATTTGGGGGCTCATGGACTTGTGACTGCCGAACACCCCTCCCTGTCCAAGGTGTATCCCCCCACATGTGTTATATACTGCTCCTGTATGCTGTCTTGTCTGTCATCCTACCCAACCTATCCTCCACAAGCATACCTACTCTCCTTCCCCAACATCCCACTCTCACCTTACGAAAATGGAAACAAAAGGCCAATCTGTTCCCAGAACAACTTTTGCCCCATACATAGCTGTCCATTTCACACACGTGTCCACTGGACACATGTAACCTTTTTAATTTGCATCACAACATACTACTGTTGTCCTCACCCCTCTCTCAGGCACACGATCCTGGTATACACATGACTCCTAAAGATTCCAGGTACACGTGATGCAGACGACCCCATTGTACACACGACACTACCGGTCCCTCTATGGTTACCCCCATTTAACTTTTTAATGATGATGATGTCGTACACAACACTTTTCAAGAGTACTGTTCTCACATAATGATTGGACAGGAACTGTTTGGTAATGTAAATGAAATGCACAAAGTAATGTATTCGGGCAATGTACAAATGTTTGCGTGTATTAATGACACATGTATGTCTGAGGGAGTCTTGATATTACATAGGACAACACCACTACATAATACAGGAGTTGCTGGTGTTTCCCTTTTCTGTCTGTTTTAATGCTTTGTTGTCACATGGTATGTTTTTGATATATCTATATATATCTATATCTATGTATGCATCCATATCTGGACATAAACACACACACATACATCTACATGATGGAATACATTTCCTATACTGTTGAATGACTGTGCTGGATGATATGTTTGTGATAACATCCGCTGTCTGTATATCTGCCATGGCTTAGTGGTAAAGCCCATTGGCTGTGGTGTGCAGGGTCCTGGTTTCAAGCCTTGCAGAGGCTGTTTATTTTGTTGCTGGGCAGAAAAAGGGCCGTTGGATACGGAGTGATTAAGGCACTTTTAAGCAGTTGTGAGCGGGTTTGCGCGATGGTAAGCAGTGTTTACTTTTGGTTACAGTTCCTTACACTCAGTTACCTTCTTGATTGCTTAACCTGCGTAGGCAGTGCTTACTGCCGTGCAAACAGGCTGTAACCTGCTCACTGCTGCTTAAAAGTGCTTACTCCTGTGCTAATTTCCTTAAAAGAAAAGAAAAAAGGGGTGATAAGAAAGTGGTGAAAAAGGGGCACAAAGAGGGAAAGACAGTAGGCAAGGTAGCTAGGGAAGTGCAGGAAGGGTGTAGGGAAGGTCCATTTCTTCTATAGCAATGACTGTGCATATGCAATAAATTTGGCAGTACATTTAGACACTCACAACTCTGAAAGAGGGGTGAGGACAACAATAGTATGTTGTGATGCCAAGTAGAAACATTTACATGTATCCAGTGGACACGTGTGTGAAATGGACAGCTGTGTATGGGGCGTGCTTTTTTGCTGGAACAGATTGCCCTTCTTTTCTTTTATTTTAGGTGGGAGTGGGTTGTTGGGGAAGGAGAGTAAGTATGATCAGGGAGGATAAGTTGGGTAGGATGACAGACAAGACAAACAAGACGCGTACAGGGGCGGTATATGACACGTGGGGGGAACACCTTGGACGGGGAGGGGTGTTTGGAAGTTCGCAAGCCCATGAGCCCACAAATGGATACAGTGGGACTGAGGTCCCCACCCATGGGCAGTCACCACTGCATCTTCACAGCCCAGTAGGTGGCTGTGCTGGGGGCTGTGTAGGAGGGGCAGGCTCACCCTCTAGTTATGCCACTTGGCCCTCAAGCTGGCATAGGCGGTCTCAAATCTCCCTGTCAAGCTCCCTACGCGCCACTGCCCGGACCTTACCACGGGTGACAGGTTCCTGTCCGCTCCTGCTCCCGGGGGAGGGGCTGAGCCCCATCCCCTGTGGTGGTTCCACCCAAAGGTGGTGCAGGGCCAACAGACGAGGAGGTCCCAGACTGGGCCCCAGATGTGCTGGTGCCCGGTGCCATGGCCAGCTGAGGTGGGATAGGTGGGTCCACTGGGACCAGCCTTCCCATACGAGCTATGTTGTAGCATGTTTAAGGCAGATTTGGGTTAGTAATAGTCAACAGCATTCACGATTAGTTATAACAGAAAGCATAGGTATTCCCATTACCCAGGGCACCAGATATTTATATATAGTTATTTAACATAGTTGCAGAGCAGGCAGAACACATGCATATATGGGTAAAGAGTGGCCATTACAACAACATGCAGGTTTCATCGATGACAACAGGACACCAATATGGGAGTATTTTAACATGGCACATGCATAGAAACAGATGTGAATATTTATAAACCAATAGGACATATGTCCCAACAAAGGTTAGGAGTGTAGACATACCAAATGAGTTGTGTAAATTGGTTATTTTTGCACATATGGTAGGGGTGAGAGAGAGAGTTCAATTAACAACTAATAAATCCTTGTAGTTTTCACAACATTCATAGTCACTGCAGTGGTCTGTCCCTTACATGTATTATTACACTACCCAATGGCATTATATTGTACAATGGTATGTTTGTAGATTAGTATGTATGGGACCTGTGTCTTACGTACAGGCTTGACAAGATGCAGGTGTTAATGCAATATGTTTTGAGACTGCTGACTGCTGTCATACACTTTGGATGAGATGCTGGGATGACAGGTATGTTTGTATGTCCATTCTCTGACTATGTACAAGTCTGACTATCAGTTATATGTCAGTTACAGCTGCCTACATTTCTTGGATCATCACACTAATTTGTCAGGGGAACAGGGCAAAAGGCAGGTAATGTGGGCCATTTATCAGGACATACCGGACAGATTGGAACAGTTGAGGGGTATGAATATGCATACCACTTTCTATTTGAGCATTCTAGCATAATCTGTACAGTTTTTAAGTGTATATATGCATACGGCTTTCTCACTGAACATTCTAACAAACTGTGTGCAGTTGTGTGGAATGATTATGCATACAACTCACTGGCACTCCTGGGATCCAAAGCCCTGCTGTGTGTGACAAAAGCATTAGAGTTTAGATCACTGTACACTATGCTATCAGGCAATTGTTGTGAGGCTTTCCAGTGTATTTAGTCTAATATGACTGACCTGTTTGCACTTCTGACATTGTTATACTTGCACTTCATACACATTTTATCTGCATACCACAGTATGGGTAACACTGCTTACTACAACAGTACTATTTAATAACTGCAACAGTACAACAACATATGACTGCAGAGTAAACAGATGCAATGCAGGGGTTACACTTTTATTCACAGCATATTACACAATTCTGTATACTAGTACAACACTTTCTGAGGCTCTTACATTTATTTGTTATGACAGTACATGCAGGTTATTTACTAACCTGCCTCGCAACTCATCCTTTGCAGCCTAGCATCATAGGCTTGCTGGTTTGCAGCACGCTCATCTGCAGCTGTCAAAGAAGTACAGTGATATTTAGCCATACCTATCCATAGTATACACAAGCTAGACAATTATTAACTACGTAGTGGAAGAAATACTTAGTTCTGGGGCATTCTGCATCTTCCTTGCTTCCTGGATCCACTGTTCCAGGACATCTCCCCTCCGCTGCTTCAGGTCTGCATGATGATGCCTGACCTGCTCACCAGTCTGGGGGATACCTGTGGCACTAGTGAGGGCACAGGCGAGACTGTCCCAGGCCTCTGTTTTGTACTGCGAGCCCTTGTACTAGCCCTGCAGTAGTCTCCTGTCATGGTGCTTTACCAGGAACCATACCATGAATTTTGACTCCTGGATGCCCCAGCACTGCGCTCTAAAGGGAGTGCCTTCTCCCACTCCAGCCATTCTGCCTGCAGGGGGATGCTGCAACCAGTTATGAGCCATATTCATGCCTCTTCGGTTTAAGTAGGGCCGGATTCCCGCACTTTTTCATAATTGGACGATTTTGAAAAGGCTAAGCTATGGGTACACCTGCTTACTTCAGGTTGGCACTGCTTAAAGAGGTGTACCTGTGGGCATATTGTATTGGCTTCCCTACACATTGCTTACAATTACTTAGTTGGGCTGTCCTGTGGTTAGCATTTCTTATTGGTTATCTAGCATTTTAGTTGCCTTTTGTCAATGATGTCTTATTCATTACAAGTTATATAAGTGCCTGGTATCCGTCATTCATGTGTACATGCACCGTATGGGGTCCTGGGGACTTCATATCTTTATTACAGTGACACCTCAACTCTATGTTTACTGCAGTACTCCAATTCACATATTATGGTCTGTGGCAGGTTATAGCACATTACACTGTACATAGATTCATTTCACATATTTGATTTGATTTCCCTGTTGTGAGGATTAGTTTGCTGATACCTCATTTATATATATTGCTATCATGGTGTAGTGGTTTACTACTATGACTGTGATGTACAGGGTTCTGAGTTCTAGCCTTGCAGAGGCTGGTTATTTTATTGCTAGCCAGAACACGTACTGTTGGGTACAGAATGATTAAGGCACTTTAAAGCAGTTGTGAGCAAGTTTGCGGAGCTAAGCAATGCTAACCTCCGGTTACAGTTTCTTACACTCAGTTAGCCTCTGCATGGCTTCACCAGTGTGATACTCGCATACCAGTGCCCAAACAGGCTTACACATGCTTGTTCCTGCACTTGCAAATGCACTGCATTTGGTGTCTGCATCTGACACTCACACCCCTAGATGGGGGTGAGGACTACGATAATACCATCTGATGCCTATTACATTGGCTTACATGTCTACAGTGGGGTGAGGCGACCATGTATTCGTAGGTTTCGTGTAATAGGTTATGCAATGACACATATGGTCATACCGTACTTAGCCATTTAAATTGGACTGTGCTGTGGTGGGACCCATATCGGGAATGGCTGCCCATTAGGCATAAACATGCCAGTTGACTGTACGGAATCCGTGGCCTGTCCAGAGTTTGCTTCATACTATTGGTGTGATCCTCTTACAATCTGCACCTGTCTGGCAAATACCTGGGAACTGATACCATTAAATACAGACAAGTAATTGGGTTTAGGACCCCACATCCTTCAGCCGAGTCATGCTAATGCACAACTATTATTCTATCAGCTTTCTAAGGTTGTAAGTGGAATATGTGCTTTCTGTCCTTATGAGACCTCTCAAACAAGTGGGGACAAATTTCAACTGAATCAGGGACAAGTCAAGAAAAACTCAGGGACAATCAGGGACACTTTTAAAATATTAGTGCTATTAACTTGAAACATTGACAGAATCAGAGCATATGAATTAATACACATTCTCTGAAGTAAAAGACGTTTATAACTCTTAATTATTGTCATTATTCATTAAGTGTAATTCACCACCTTTCCTCCAAAGGTGACTAGTGTTAGGAGGGATTAAGAGGGACAGAGTGAAAATTTGAGTCAAAAATCAGGGACAGTTGAGAGGTATGGTCCATATTTGTTCCCCTAACGGTTTATGTCCTGTCCAGTGGATTTGCTCTTAGGGGTTGAGAGGTATGGGCGTAAGCTCTGCCCATTTTGGAATATTACTTACATCCCCAGGGCAGTCCTAATACAACTGGGCCAGCCAACACCTGCATGCCTAGGCCCATAATTGCATACCCATAGTTCCCCTAACTGCCCCTCCTCTACAGCACTCATCCTTACTGTGGGTGCAGGTGGAGTCTAACCACACCACTACACACTGCCCACTCTCCGCGTGTCAGGGCCCATGTCGTACGTTGTGTCGACCCATGGGTATTCAGGATTGCTCAACCTACTGGTCCGTGTACGTCTACAGCCTGGTTTGATGACTCATGACAGGAACTGGCTTCAATGATCAGTAATTTTTGGGGTGTCCCACAAGGGACATTGATGTCTTTGTTTCAAGATTAGACCTGGCAGGTCTCTTCCACTGGTAGCATCCTGTCTGTGGTCTGGGAAGCAGTGGTGTATTTACTTTTATTGTGTGTCTGTAAGTTTCATCAGTCTAGCTGGGGGGGTGCTGATGCTACGTGTTACACGTTTGTTGATTGGACCCCTCACCCCTATATGCATGGCCTGTGAACATATGTAATTCGTAACTGCTGTATCATATCCTAACTATATACATGTGTATATTTACACACACACACAATTATATATATATATATATATATATATATATATATATATATATAAATATATATATATATATATATATATATATATAGATCCACACATTACTATATACAGATATATCTGTATATGTATGCATACATATATTTATTTATATATTGCTGTCTATATCTATCTAACGACATATGAGTGTATGGGTGTCTGCATATGTATATATCTATATGTGAGTATGTATATGTAGTCTGTCTCTGCATCTATACATTTGTACTACGGAGAGAGAGAGGTATATTTCCATGTACCTATGGGTAGTTATACACACACATACCTCTACATATATACATCTACATCTGGTTATTCCGTTCATTGCCATGTAGATTACACTTTGCTGCAGTGGGACTCATAGCGGGTGTGGCTGCTTGATGGGCAACGCCTCTGCCCAATGAACACTTTTGCTTAGATCCCTGGGGCTGTCCATATAGACCCACATCAGCCAACACCTGCACATCTAGACCCATAACTAGCTACCCATAGTTCCCCCACCCGCACCTCCTCTACAGCATCCATCCTTACTCTGGGTGCTGGTTGGGTCTGAATACACCACTACACGCTGCTCTCTCTCCACTTCACAGGACCCATGTCATACATTGTCTTGACCCACGGGTCATCAGGCTTTCCCACCCTTGTATTCCGGGTATGTACACACCCCGGCCAAAACAGTTGGCGTATTACCTTCCTTTGATTATATGTCAATTTTTGGGGTGTCCCGCAAGGAACACTTCTGTCTGTGTTCCAAGATTAGATTTCACGGGTGCACTGTGAACCCCCCCAGTTGTATCCTGCCTGTGGTCTGGGGAGCAGTGGTCTATTTTCATTGTTTGCGGGTTTGTGTGTATGTTTCCTTTGTCCGACTGGGGGGGGGGGGTGATGCTACATGTTACATGTTTCTTGCTTGGGCCCCCTCACTTCCATTGGCATAGCCTGTGAACATATGTCATTCTTGTGTGCTGTTTCCTATCATAGCTGTATATCTGTGTGTATCTACGCACACACACACACATATATATATATATATATATAAATATATATATATATATATATATATACATATATATATATATATATATATATATATATATATATATATATATATATATATATATATATATATATATATATATATATATATATATATATATTTATATATCTGCAACCATATCTGTAGGGCAATGCACTTAAACATGCTTACTGGTACTTATTTATGTTTAAACCTGCTTACTACTGCCTTATTCATTATGACGCTGACACTTCGCTCCAGTTCACTTTTAATTGTTATTATGCAGGTTATACAGCAGACAGATGGCAAAATATGTTCATGTACAGATTACCAATGGAAAATGGTATGTACTGCAGTGGGATTTGGAATGGGAATGTCTGATCGTTAGGCGGATGCTCTAACCACTACACTATTGCTGTGCTGCTTCATTTGCATATATACCCATGACTCCTAGTTCCCCAAACACCCACCCCAACACTACACTAACACAGCAGTTATCCATACTCCAGTTGGATACACGGTGTATCCACACCACTACACATTGGTCACTCCCTACTCCTGTAGACCTATCCCATGGGTTGACTCACTCCACGTATCCTCAGACATTCCAAACTTTTAGTCCACAAAAATTGGTAAAATGAGTGACCAACAGGACACTATTTGTAATTTTTGGGTTGTCCCACCTGGGACACACATGTCTTTATTTCAAGATTAGACTCTATACTTCATTACATCATTACTCCCGTTAACATGACACTACAGTAAATTAATAGGTATGACTATGTGGTACCGCACACGTTACACATGAGAGCTAATAATATACGAGTTCAGCAAAATTATTTTACAAATAGGACCGGTTTAGTGATTGGCGTTGCCGTAGCAGGCAGATCACAGGAATGATTCCATGTGTGAGAAAGTCCTCACATTTGATTTTTTGAGAACAGCACTGACTTCGGACATTGTACACACTTCTGCATTTTAGCAGTTTCGTCCCTTCCCTCTTATGCACAACCTATTATTCTATCTACTGTCGAGGTTTGTAGGGGCACTTTCATGTTATTTATGTCTGCAAAAGGAATGAATGTGTTACAGAGAATGTACTTCTACATATAGATGCATGCATGTGTGTATGCATATATACTTATAACAAACTCGCTGACCTCCACAAGGTGGTCCAATTAGAACCAGGCCATCCAACCCTGACACGCCTGGATCCATAATTTCATACCCATAGTTCCTCCACCCCACCCAAGTTCGACATACACACAAACCATCCATTTTCCAGTTGCTATCACAGCCATGACATACCTCCACACATTGCCCTCTCCCCAGCATTAGGGGCCCTACACGTGTGTTGTCCCAACCCATGTATTATCAGGCTCTCCCACCATTTAGTCCTTGAACATACCTACCCTTGCTTGTGTAATGATCAGAGGTCCAACCATCCAAGCAATTTTTGGGTAGTCCCATCAGGGACTACCCTGTGATTGTTTGTAAAGTAGACTTAGCAGATCGGCAATGTTACTCCCACTGGTAGTATCCTGCCTGTGGTGTGAGTAGCAGTGCTCTGCTCACCCCTGCCCAGCTTGGTATGACATGCACTGACAGCACTAAATAATACTGGAGTTGCTGCTGATTCCCTTCTCATTTTTTTTGTATTCTTCATTGTTACGACATTCATTCTTCATATATACATATATATATATATATATATATATATATATATATACATACATATATATTTATTTTATATATCTGTACATACACATGCACATACATCTACATAATTATATACATTTCCTATGCTGGGCACAGCTTACACCCGTGCAAGCGCATTCAGACTTGCTTACTGGTACTTATATATGTTTACTACTGCTTATTTGTGCTTACACCTGCTTACTAGTGCCTTATTCATTATGACACTACCACGTTGATTGAATGACATTAGTTAAACATTTCATGCGGTACTCCAGTTCACATTTACATGTTATTATGTAGGTTATACAGCAAAATGACATTCCACATGGAAAATGATATGTGCTATAGTTGGGCTCGAACCGTGCATGCCTGTTCGTTAGGCAGATGCTCTAACCACTACATTATTGACATTAACTTTGATCCCACATGTTTTTCTCTATTTGGATGATTTTGATTTGTAAGCTATGCTAAGCAGGGGGCAGTGACGTGCAAACACGCTGCGCTTTGCTTACACTTTTGATATTGAAGCAATACAAATGTAAAATAGGGACACGGGGAATCTAATTGTGAAAGTTCTAGGGATGGGGCTCAATATTCCGTTACGTGCTTGTGTGTTTACTACTCTGATTTTATTTCAGTGTTCGTGGACACTCTTGTATGCTTAGCATACATTTCAGTATCCACGGACACTGAATTAATTGCTTACTATTAAAGGCGGGCTCTAATAGTAAGCATAGTAGGTTGTGCAACTGTGGGGGCATGTTTCCGCCTCCATAGAGCACTTTAACACGCTGCCTGCACTCGCACACGTTTCCTGTGCATGTCAAGGGTGAGGCAGCGTGCCCTCATAAATATTCATATGGCGCTGCTGCACCATCTGTAATGAAGACGCTCGGCACAAGGCTAAAACCGTCCTTGCGCCAAGCTTCATGAAACCTGGGGAGAGTCTATATTCATTTAGAAGAAAACTCAAGTATGGCAATAAAAGAAAAGGGCAATAAAAGAAAGGGATATGGAAAAAAAAAAGGATCATTTGTTGTTAAATAAAGTCATAATGGAGAAATGTCAAAAGGGGAAGAATCTAAGTATGGCATGGATTGACTACAAAAAAGCATTTGATAGTATCCCACATTCATGCATAAAAGAGTGCTTAAAAATGTATAAGATACACCCAACACTTATCAACCACATTACAGTGACCATGAAACAGTGGTAGACCACTCTGCAATTAAAACATGATAAAGGACAAATTATTATTCCAGGGATAAAAATTCAAAGGGGGATATTCCACGGTGACTCTGTCACCGCTGATATTCTGTCTTGCCCTTAACCCATTAAGCTGTCTACTTAACAGCTTAAGCCATGGCTATAATTTGGCTCCTAGAAAACAACAAAGTGTAAAGACTTCTTAAATTCTCTTTGTTGATGATTTAAAACTGTATAGATCATCAGATGAGGAACTGAAAGCACAACTGCAAGTTGTTAAAACTTTTTCAGATGATATAAGAATGTCATTTGGTCTTGATAAATTTGCAAAAGCAACTTTTAAAGCAGGAAAACTGCAACACCAAGAAAACATAAATTTGGGACAAGAATGTGATATAAAAGAACTTGACAAAGAGGGAGTGTATAAATATTTGGGAAATGATGAAGGATCAACAATAAAACATGAACAAATGCAAATAAAACTTAGTAAGGAATACTTTAGAAGACTTAAATTAATCCTGAAAACAGCGGCGATATCTAGGAACAAAATTCAAGCTTCAAGCTATAAATCAATTTCCTCTTCCTGTCCTAACTTACAGCTTTGGAGTGACTGACTGGCCCCAAAATGTGTTGGATAGATTAGACCGTAAAACAAGAAGGATGCTTCATGTTCACCAAATGATTTATAAAAAAAATCAGTGCATACCAAGATTATATATTCCCCATTCCAAAGGAGGGATGGGCCTCCTTGAAAGTGATTAGATGTATAGATCTGCAATTGTGGGACTGCACACATATCTGCTGACCTCACAAGACTCTAATGTAGTGAAAGTTTTGAAACATGAGGAGAATAAATCTAAGATGACTTCTCTGCTTAATCTAGCAGAAGCATATCAGCGTCAAGCAGGAATGGAAATCAAGCCAGAATTAGATAAAAATCACTCAGCAAATGAATGTGCCAAAAAAACAAAAGAAAGAATATAAGGTGAAGGATCAGATGAGAGGGCAAGAAATATAGAAAATGCATAAATATAGTTCCAAGTATAGAAAACGTCTGGAAGAACCTCATGTTGATCAGGATTGAACGCAGGAATGGTTAAGGAGAGGCAAATTCAAACCAAGAGATGAAAGGTTAATATTGGCGGCCCAAGACAGTGGGCTACGTACATGTTGGTTTACAACGTCCATTGAACATATGGGAGAAAAAGACAAATGGAAACAATTGCACACCTCGTTGCTGGTTGTGACATATTAATGACAGAAGGACTGTACACTGAAAGGCATAATAATGTGGCAAGACTGTTGCACTGGGGATTGTGCAAACATTATGGTGCTGAAGTGGCTGAAAAACACTGGAAACACGAGTCACAAAGCATCATAGAAAATGATGAAGTTTACATCACATGGGCTCACCCATTACCAACAGTTCAAAAGATAGATGCCAGAAAACCAGATATAGTGGTCCATGAAAAGAAGACAAAAATAGCATTGATCATCGAAATCGCTGCAGCCAGTGACTACAATGTCTTCGTACAGAGAGAGACAGTCATAAAATATCAGGATTTTCAGGCAGAAATGAGAGCATTGTGGAAGATAGATACACAGACAGTTCCCATAGTAGTAGGAGCAATGGGTCCTATAAAAAAGAATTTACAATCATATTTAAATAAGTTACCAATACATGTAACCCCATACGAATTACAGAAGGAGTCATTACTGGGCACATTGTGGGTGCTGTGAATAGCACTTCTGGCTGACATCAAAGATTGAAACAATAGTAATTTCATGAACTTTAATCATACTTTGACTTAGGAATGGGGTCCATTCCCGTCATGGTATTAGAAACCCAAAAGACTTGGAGAAATTAAAAAAAAGATTCTATAGGAATGAGAAGTGTACTAATTGGTTCTCTGAGAGAGTAGCTGATGCATAGAACAGACTACCAAATTATATTGAAACAAGCACGAGTTTAGACAGTTTTAAGAACAGCCTAGACACTTAATGTTTTAGTACATGCCAGGTTAGAAGGGCATAACTGCCTGTGCTTGAAATATTTCTTAGTTTGCATCTATATATCCCCGAACTGTAATGGAACACAATTTAGCAGATACATCTTCTTCTAAAATGATAAGGCATAATGATTGCATAACTACCCACTTTATCTATTTTTCTTTGCAGCTTTTCTTCAATTACCCATCCTAAGTAAAAATAAATAAATAAATAAAAAGCTCAGATCCTAAGAATAATCCCTCCTGGTTGGTCCTGTCTCAAGCTTCCACTTCTTTCCTATTAATATTCAAATGTATGTTTGCAATTCTCTCTCTACATTTTTTTCAAACCTTTAAAAAGTATGTAAACAGGAACAAAACTGATTCAACAACAGATCAACTTACTCATTAATCAAGGAGCAATAATTAACATCATCATATAGTTCCCTTTCATAATTAACTATAAACACTAATATTAGTATAATTACATTTTTAACAGAACTAAAAGTGTTTAACCAATGTCACAATATGCACCTATGATTACCCAATCATCTTGTTTGGCAGTATGAGTAGTCAGCAAACAGCTGCATTTGAAATAAGACAGCAACTTTAATGGCATTCAAAATGGCAACATACCAGAAACTTCATTAACAGCTTCATAGCGCATTACAAACTCTAGACCAGCTGGTGCACCAAATTCTAAACATTATGCGATACCTTTCTTCTGAAGGATACATCACTTAACACTGAAAAGCATACCCTTAAAAAACTGTTGTACACACAGCTTATGATAAATAACAATGCATATTTCCCACCTGCATTACTACACAAATTCAATGCAACAAAATCACCATACTGTCCACACTGCAAGGATCAGATAGCAGATTTAATGCATATATTTTGGAGCTGCAAATGTGAATATAAACTCTGGAATTCACTAAAATTGCAATTACAAAAAGTGGGATATCAATCATCAACACTTACATGGGAAATTACCATATTACATATTCGCCCATCTAACTTCTCAGCAAAACAAGCAAACTCACTTATAACCATATTCTCATTAATGAAACTATATATAGCCCTCAAATGGATAGACTCTATGAACATCTCTTGGGAGGGTTTTAAGAAAGTGGCTATTAAACACCTATTAGCTCACAAAATAGTAATGGATAAAAGAAACAAAAACAGCAAAACCCGAGCAACTTGGGAACAAACCTTCAATATCATAACAGCATAAAACATCATGCACACTATAGAGTAACATGTTATAAGGGAACCTAGCAATATACCCACAAACCTCAAAACAAAATATGGTATTGCAAACATTAATGTATGTGTTGTATTTATATTGTTTAAACTTGTTTGAGAAAGCATCTATGTTGTTGTTGTTGTTGTGTCTTTCAGCTTTTCCCGGTTAGGGGTCGCCACAGCAGAACTTCGGTCTGCTAATGATTGGGAGTAGATTTTTTACGTGCTGAGTTGCCGGCCCTGACGCACAACCTTCAATGAAGGTACGCCCATTCACGCAATTCTCCACACAGGAGACGCTCTAGCTGAGAATCGAACAGGACAACGTCTTACTGTGAGGCGACAACGCTACCGCAGCATCACCACCGCAGTTGAGAAAGCATCTATGTAAACAGTATAAATAGGTTTGTTATATGACCTTCATGTTTCTATATTAACTACAATGTATAACTTTCTCTTATGGTCATGTTGTAAATATGAAAATTTTTGTGTCTTTTATAAATGCAAAATGAAAATAAAAATTACTGAAAAAAAATTACATATCCACAGTATATACATGTAAAAAGTATGTTCCTTTTGTCATCACAACTAACAAGCTACATACAGAGAACTATTATAATCATGCTAGGACTACAGCTATACTGCACCCACCCCAACCCACATCTCAGTATACATTAGATAGAGAGATGAACTCCACAAAACTATTCCATATTTTCCTTAGAGAAAATTCTATCCTCGAATCAGTCCTTCCTTCATGAAACACCACAGAGCATGAAGAATTAACCATCTTCTTCAGCTTAAAATATGTTTTCAAAGGATACATCTTTTGGTTTCTTCCACAGGGATGATATATTGCAACAACTAAAAGTTCATAATATAAGGGAGTTTTTTTGCTATACCGTGATCCATCTAAGGCATGGCAGGGAAGTCTAACCTTTAACCACTGAGACAGTACTGTGGCTAATCTCTGCCAAATGCTATTAATGTATACACAACTCCTGAACTTGGGGTATTCATTGCTCTCTCTGTGTCACAACCTTGACAGGAGAATTTGTGGAATCCATTAGAGCTTGATGGCTCTTTTAGCAGCATCCTCTAAATCTTTAGCTCTTAACACCATGCATTTGCTTAACAGTGCTGCCCTAACATAAGTCAGACAAGTTTAGGAAAGACTTTGTAAAACTCAGATACATATTTCCATATTGGAATTCTGACCTCCTGGACCACTTTAGATGGAAGATCTTCCACAGGGAGAAACAGAGGTTCATAGGTTCATAGGTTCATACTAGGCTATCTGCCCAAGGGCATTTATAAGCCTAGCCAGAGTTTTGTGGCTTTCGCCACCCCTTTAGTTTGGAGGATACTATGCCCATTATTTTGCTGTGCCTCTGTCAAGCAGTGACACTGAGATAATCCCTGGGGTATATCTGCGATCTCCCATCCATTGGTCAAGACTTCTCTTGAACAAAGCCAGCGAGGTGCTCTGCCTCACATGTACCGGGATTTTGTTCCGCAGCATAGGGAGTCTCTGGGTGATGAATCTGTCCCTCCAGCACATCCTATTAATAACCGTGTCAAGGTTTAAGTCTCCGCCTTGTAGTTCTGAGGGATCTAGATTTTTTGAGGTGAAGCATGTTCATCAATTCTGGGTTGGACATGGCCTTGTATGTCAGGCACAGGTCACCTCTGAGCAGACGGTAAGCGACTGAGTAGAGCTGGAGTTCCTTCAGTCGGGCAGCATAGGACATATTTTTGAGACCCTTTATCCTTTTGGTGAGGAACGTTTGGGGCCTTTCCAGTTGCTGCAGGTGTTGTGTCAGATACATTCCGAATGGGGCATTGTACTCAATCATTGGCCTGATGAGTGATGAGTACAGGGGGACGATGACTTCCCTTGATCTAGATGTGAATCCCTTCATGATCAGGTGGGCAATGTAGAAGGTCTTCCTATCTACTTTGGCAACGTGAGTATCAAATGAAAGGTTACTGTCAACCTGGGTACCCAGATCCCTGATAACCTCTTCTGTGCTTAGTGGGTTGCCGCCTATATGGTAGCTAGGGGTAACCTTGTTTTTCCCGAAGGGTATGACTATGCATTTTTTGGCGTTTAACTTTAGGCCATGGTTCTGGCACCAGTTTTCCATTTCTATAAGACCCTTCTGAAGGATATCTGTGTCAGATGTGTTCTCAACTATGGCGCCCAGTTTGCAGTCATCTGCAAATTTTGTCAGCCATAATCCTCCTGTGTTTGCTTGTACTTCTGAGAAGTAGATGCTGAACAGGAGAAGGCCCAGGACTGAGCCCTGTGGGACGCCACTTGTGACAGGCTTTGAGTCTGACATGGCGCCAGCAACTCTGACCCTGTGGGTTCTGTCACTTAGCCAATTTGCAACCCATCTTGTGACGTATGGGTTTACATTTAAGCTGATGAGTTTTTCAATGATACCTGAGTGGGGTATTGTGTCAAAAGTCTTTGCCAGGTCGAGGTAGGCTGTGTGGACTGCCTTTCCCTCATCAATGGCCTTGGTGACTGTTTCGAAAAAGTCCACCAGGTTTAAAAGGCATGATCTGCCCTTGACAAAGCCAAACTGGGTCAGATCCAAAGTCTGCAAGTCTCTTATGTCTTTATTTATGAGTTCCATTATGATCCTCTCCATAGCTTTGCAGATCAAGCTTGTCAAGCTGATGGGACAGTAATTTCCCGGGTCGGTGGAGGCACCTCCTTTGTGAAGTGGGACCACAGTTGCCATACGCCACTCCTTAGCACGTATCCTGAGGTGAGGCTAAGATTAAACAGCTGCCCTAACTGCGGGTTTAATTCCTCATTGAGTTCGTGGAGCACACATCCGGGGACACCATCTGGTCCCATGGATGCTGTGTTTTTTGCCTTGGAGAGAGCAGTTCTCACCTGAGCGTTAGAGATGTTTGGGGGGGTTATAATTCTCTGGTATAGGTATCTCACCTTTTGGGGGGGGGGGGAGATGTTTGCACTGAACCTGTCAGCCAGTATGTTGGCAATGTCTGTAGGTTCAGTAATTTTTACATCATTTTGAACTAATTCTGAGCATATCTGGGAGTTTCCTCCCAGGTTTCTAACATAGCTAAAGAAGGCCTTATGATTGTCCTTTGAGTCCTTAGCGACTTTTCTCTCAAAATTTGCCTTGGATGATTTTATGACAGATCTTAATTTTTTACTTATAATGATCAAGGGTGTTTTCCCTTTTAAGGATTTTGCTCTATCTTGTAGTAGCTTCCTCCTTTTGTTGTAGAGCTTGTTTATGGCTGGGGTCCACCAAACTGGACGCTTGCCTTTGGTACAAAGAGTCTTTGTTTTGTTTGGGATTGCCTGATCCATGCAGTCCTGTAGGTGCTGGTAGAAGGCATTTGTAAGTGATTCAGTGGCTTGAGTAATGGTTTCCGCAGTCTCGGGGCCTTAAAAGAGACCACACTAGCCTTTAGAAGTGTGAAGTTGGCTTTTGAGAAGTTCTTCACTGTGGTCTTTTATCTCAGGTGGGGGCGGGATGTGGACTTCCAGTGAGATTAGTTTATGGTCTGATCTCACCAGTGAAGGGTATACTTCCGGTGTTGAACATTGTGACCCCATGTTCGTGATGATGAGATCTAGTATGTTATCTCCTCTTGTGGGGATGGTGACTAGTTGTTCCATGGCATTTGAGTTTATGAACTCTAGGAACCTTTGGGCTAGAGTGTTGGGGTTTGAGTAGTGATCCCAGTCTATATTCGGGTAGTTGAAATCACCTAGTATGATGGTGTTTGGAGATACATTTATCCCTTCCAGTGTTTTCAGGAAAGCTATGTGAGGTTCCTGAGATTGGGAGGGTGGCCTGTAACATGCTACAAATTGTAGAGCAGTCTTGCCTATGGTTAATTGCACCTGGATGGTCTCAGATGCATTGTGCATTGCCACCAACCTTGAGGTGTGGGTGTTCTTGATGAATATAGACAACCCCCCTCCTTTCTTGGTGTTGTCCGGATTTTGGGGCCGGAACGCATGATATGAGGTAAAGCCTGATAGTGCCGGGGTGCTCTCGGGAGCCTTGATCCAGGTTTCCGTCACAGCACAGACATCGATGTTCTCCATACTGAGAAGGGCCTCAAGTGTGTGCATCTTGAGGTTGAGACTTCTGGCATTGAGCAGCATTACCCTTAGTTTTTTTCCTTTTTTGTGTTCTAGGGTGGTAGGTTTAGAATTTGAGCCTTGCCTAAAAAAGGCACTATGGGGGTGGCAAGAGCCTTTGCCAATATCCAGAAGCCCAGGGGTGACAGGTGCAAGGCGTCCTTTGCGAAGCAGCGTGGCTTGTCCAGCATGTCATCCCAGGTGGACAGACATTGGATCCCCTTTGAATGACACCAGAGTTTAAGCCAATTATTAAAGCTGATCATCTTGTCTCTGTATTGTGGCATCATTCTTGGTGAAGGTAGGATACTGCTCAAGGTCAGGGTCATACCTGCCTGGGCTACATAATCAGAGAGCTCCTCTATGTCTCTTTTCATGTTGTCCAAGGAGGTACGTCTCAGGTCGTTCACACCAGCATGGACAATGACAGAGTTGTACTTGTACCTGCTGTTGAGAGACCTGAGTGCTTGCGTTATGTGGTGGATTCTAGCGCCCGACAGGCAGCTTACTGTGACCTTTTCCTTGTTCAATCTGGTGAGCGGGACGTCAGTGTGTCTGACTATGGAGTCATCAATGACGAGTGTGTCTGGCATTGTGTTTGGCCTTAAGGGCTGTGACTGTTTGGCACACTGACTATGTGGTCTATGTGTTGCATGTGTTGTGTCCTGAGGTGGCAGTTGTTTGGGTGTCTGCTTTGGTGGCCTCTGCTGTTTTGGTAGATTTTTGATCAGAGCCTCCGAATATGTCTTTGTGTATTTATGTGTATGATTTGAAGTTATGATAGTACTATGTGAGACTGGGTTTGTGGTGTGTGTGGTTACCTTCTCCTCCTGTCTGGTCTTACCAGTCCTATGTTGAGAGAGCTCAGCCTCCAGTTTGGCTATATAGTTGCATCTCTCGCATGTATTTGTGTTTTGTGGGAGAAGGAGAGGGTTGTCCGTGTACATGAGACAATTGTAACATTGCCTCAATATTTCCAGATTCACCGGCTGAGCAGGAGAGGACACTAGCAACTGATCCTTCGACATGCTAGAAGGAATAGACAAGGACTTTAAAAGACTCTGGGGGATGTGGGTGATCGAATGGGGTTTTTGGCTGGTGGGGTACTATGTATAATAAAAGTGCTATATCAAGTAAAAAAGTACTTTAGGAGCAAGTGCTAGGCTTTACAGATAGAGAATATTCTACTTAGGAATCAAGTAGAGCTGAGCTTTTTAGATATAAAATACGCTGGTTAGATCAGCAGTACAGTTCAGGGAAGGCTGTTTTAAGGGAAAATTTGAAGAGTGGACTTTAGGTAGCCAATAGTTTAACCTTGATTAACCGCTGCTCTTATGTGCTCCTGTGGCAACTCCGCTAAAGCGTGCTTTATAGCAGGGGCTGGAAAACAGGAAATGACCCAAAATGGCCAATGAATTACCAGTTGCTGTCTCCAACCACTCCTCTGAGGACAAACAGGCAGCTCAGTACTCCCCACTCTCACTGGTGAGTAAAGAAACTTCCCTCTGGCCACACAAGAAAATGGAGGAACACAGGAACCAAATACAAAGCCCAGGGATCAGCAAATCTGATCACTGGAACAACTAGCTAGGAAAGTTAGGAAAGCAGAAGTATTTTTGTTTTTTTTTTAGTTTTTTTATACACACAGACAGAAAATACAGTAAATGCTTGGTTTTTCGACTAAATGCTATCAAAGGCTAGTACACTTGAGTGTATTAGCCTGTTGGTTAACTTATAAGCAAAACTTAAGCTAAGAAGTGCAATCAACAAATTAAGCTCAGAAAAACAGAGTAAATAGGTAATATAACAATAATATAAGCACAAACAGTGGTCGAAATGCACAAAAGGTCGAAAAAAGCAATAAAAATGCTTAAAAAATACTTAGAATCAGGAAAGTCGCTTTTTCTGCTCTCTGCTGCCTTAGGAACTCTGCAGGGGACCATGAGGAGCTATGCCAAGTTCTCTAATGCCAGAAAAGCCCGCCAAAGCGTGCTTTATAGCAGGGGCTGGAAAAAACAGGAAATGACCCAAAATGGCCAATGAATTACCAGTTACTGTCTCTAACCACTCCTCTGAGGACAAACAGGCAGCTCAGTACGCCCACTCTCACTGGTGAGTAAAGAAACTTCCCTCTGGCCACACAAGAAAATGGAGGAACACAGGAACCAAATACAAAGCCCAGGGATCAGCAAATCTGATCACTGGAACAACTAGCTAGGAAAGTTAGGAAAGCAGAAGTATTTTTTGTTTTTTAGTTTTTTTACACACACAGACAGAAAATACAGTAAATCCTTGGTTTTTCGACTACATGCTATCAAAGGCTAGTACACTTGAGTGCATTAGCCTGTTGGTTAACTTATAAGCAAAACTTAAGCTAAGAAGTGCAATCAACAAATTAAGCTCAGAAAAACAGAGAAAACAGGTAATATAAAAATAATATAAGCACAAACAGTACTTTAGGAGCAAATGCACAGATAGAGAATATTCTACTTAGGAATAAAAAGCTGAGCTTATAAAATACTTAGATCAGCAGTACAGTTCAGGAAGGCTGCCTTAAGGAACTCTGCAGGGGACTTTAGGCACGAGGAGCTATGCCAAGTTCTCCTGTGCCAGAAATCGCCAAAGCGTGCTTTATAGCAGGGGGCTGGAAAAAACAGGAAATGACCCAAAATGGCCAATGAATTACCAGTTGCTGTCTCTAACCACTCCTCTGAGGACAAACAGGCAGCTCAGTACTCCCCACTCTCACTGGTGAGTAAAGAAACTTCCCTCTGGCCACACAAGAAAATGGAGGAACACAGAACCAAAAACAAAGCCCAGGCATCAGCAAATCTGATCACTGGAACAACTAGCTAGGAAAGTTAGGAAAGCAGAAGTATTTTTTGTTTTTTTTAGTATTTTTTACACACACAGACAGAAAATACAGTAAATGCTTGGTTTTTCGACTAAATGCTATCAAAGGCTAGTACACTTGAGTGTATTAGCCTGTTTGTTAACTTATAAGCAAAACTTTATCTAAGAAGTGCAGTCAACAAATTAAGCTCAGAAAAACAGAGAAAACAGGTAATATAACAATAATATAAGCACAAACAGTGGTTGAAATGCACAAAAGGTCGAAAAAAGCAATAAAAATGCTTAAAAAATACTTAGAATCAGGAAAGTCGCTTTTTCTGCTCTCTGCTGCCTTAGGAACTCTGCAGGGGACCATGAGGAGCTAAGGTACTACCTTATGTCTCAGGAAGAAATGCATAATGGCAAATCCTGTGTATCAGTATTGCCAAGGTCTGACATTTGGTAAAGCCCATCTGTGTTCATAGGGTCATAGGAGGTTACTAGGCTAATGACCCTTGGACCTTCACAAGCCTAGCCATATAATACCAGCGTTTGCAAACAATTAAACCATCTAGCAATGGTCAATTAGGAGAGTGAATCTATGATCAGCACTGGCTGCCCCTGACGGGCACAGGTGCCATCCCAGTGGAGAATTTATGGTCTCCCATCCAGCTGTCCAGGTTGCACTTAAATAGGGTCATTGATGAGCTCTGCTTAATGTAAATTAGGAGTTTATTCCAGAGTAGCGGCAGCCTCTGGGAGATATATTTGTCTCTCCAGCATGTTTTGTTTAAGTCACAGGCTACGTTCAGATCTCCAGAGCGAATGAATCCTGTCCCATTTGATTTTATTTATTTTATTTATTTATTTGACATTTGTTAACCGGGTTTGTCCGATTGGGTAGAGACCCCTTTTCAATGGAGACCCAAGGTGAAAAGCTCCACAAAACAGTTACATAAAATAACAGTTACATATTTGTGGATGTACAGCATTTCCATTAGGGCAGGGTAAGACTCATCTGTAGGCCAGGCACAGGTCACCTCTCAGCAGCCTGTATGGCACAGGGTACACAGCAGGGCTTTCAGTCTTTCCATGTAGGTCATGTTCTGGAGTCCCTGAATTCTCTTGTTCAGGAACTTCTGTGGTCTCTCCAGCTACTGCAGGTGTCTGGTGAGGTACATGCAAAATGGAGTGTTGTACTCTATTAGTGATCTGATGAGGAGGGAGTACAGAGGAGTTATAACATCCTTGGTCTTGGATGCGATGCCCTTACTTATGAGGTGTACCATGTAAAAAGCTTTCCTTACCACTGTGGACACATGATGACTGCTATCAACTTGTGTTTCCAAGTCACACACCACTGGGTTCAAGCTTAGGAGGATGCTCTCTATATTGTAATTTGCAGGGGCTACCTCTTTGCCAAAGGGAAAATGATGCACTTTTTTGCATTTAGTTTTAGACCGTGGCTTTGGCACCAATCATTTGTTTGTGTTAACCCCTCCTGTAATATGCCAATATATTTAGGGGACTCAATGATTGCTCCCAGTTTGCAGTCATCTGTGAACTTGGTAAGCCACAGGCCGTCTACTTTTACCTGGACTTCTGAGAAAAAGATTCCAAACAGTAGAGGGCCCAGCACAAAATCTTGTGGTACCCCACTAGTAACTGTTCTACTGGTGGAGATGGAAAGTCCCAGCTTTGACAGTATGAGTTCTGTCTGTGAGCCAGTTGGCTATCCATCTAGTGGCATATGGGTTAATCCCCAGTTTTTTTTTTCTCCAAATCCTTTGGGTTTCTAATATCATGATGGGAACAGACCCCATTCCATAGTCAAAGTATGATAAAAGTTCATGAAATTAGTATTGTTTCCATCTTTGATGTCAGCCAGAAGTGCTCTATGCAGCACCCGCAATGTGCCCAGTAATGATTCCTTCTGCAATTCATACAGAGTTACATGTATTGGTAACATATCTAAATACATTTGTTGATTCTTTTTATAAGACCCATTGCTCCAGTTACTATTGGAACTGTCTGGGAATCTTTCTTTCACATTGCTCTCATTTCTGCCTGCAAATCCTGATAGTTTTGTGCTTCTCTGTACGTAAGACAATGTAGTCACTGGTTGTGGTGATTTCAATGATCAATGCTACTTTTGTCTTCTTTTCATGGACCACTATATCCAGTTTTCTAGCATTTATCTTTTGAACTGTTGGTAATGGGTAATCCCATGTGACGTAGACTTCATAATTTTTTATGATGTTTTGTGGCTCATGTTTCCAGTGTTTTTCAGCCACTTCAGTACCATAATGTTTGCATAGTCCCCAGTGCAACAGCCTTGTCACATTATTATGCCTTTCAGTATACAGTCCTTCTGCCATTAGTATGTCACAACCAGCAATGAGATATGTGACTGTTTCCAGTTCTGTTTTACAAAACCTACATTTGTCTGTTTTTCCCACATGTTCAATGGACTTTGTAAACCAACATGTACATAGCCCAGTATCTTGGGACAACAATATTAACCTTTCATCTCTTGGTTTGACTTCACCTCTCCTTAACCATTCCTGTGATCGATCCTGATCAACATGAGGTTCTTCCAGAAGTTTTCTATACTTGTAACTATATTTATGTATTTTCCACATTTATTGGCTTCTCATCTGATCCTTCACCTTATACTCTTTCTTTGTATTTTCCACATTTATTGGCTTCTCATCTGATCCTTCACCTTATACTCTTTCTTTTGTTTTTTTGGCACATTCAGTTGCTGCCTTTTTTTTTATCTACTTCTGCTTTGATTTCAATTCCTGCTTGACGCCGATATGCTTCTGCTAGACTAAACAGGGAAGTAATCTTATATTTATTCTCCTCATGTTTCAAAACTTTCATTACATTTGGGTCTTGTAAGGTCAGCAGATGTGTGTGCAGTCCCAAGATTGCAGATCTATACACATAATCAATTTTGGGGGCCATCACTCCATCACAACGTGGAATATATAATCTTAGTATGCACTGATTTTTATAAATCATTTGGTGAGTGTGAAGCATCCTTCTTGTTTTCCTATGTAATCTATCAAACACATTTTGGGACCAAGTAATCACTCCAAAACTGTAGTTAGGACAGGAAGAGCAAATTGGTTTATAGCTTGAATTTTGTTACTAGATGTCAACACTGTTTTCAGGATTAATTTAAGTCTTCTAAAATATTCCTTACTAAGTTTTATTTACATTTGTTCATGTTTTATTGTTGATACTTCAAATATTTATATACTCCATCTTCTTCAGTTTCTTTTATATCACATTCTTGTCTCAAACTGATGTTTTCTTGATGCTGCAGTTTTCCTGCTTTGAAGGTTGCTTTTCACATTTATCAAGATTAAATGACATTCTTATATCATCTGAAAAAGTTTTGACAACTTGCAGTTGTGCTTTCAGTTCCTCATCTGATGAGCTATACAGTTTTAAATCATTGACAAAGAGAAGATGCAAGGTATTTATACTCTGTTGTTTTCTAGGAGCCAAATTATAGCCATGGCCTAAGCTGTTAAGTAGACAGCTTAATGGGTTAAGGGCAAGACAGGCCAGCAGCAGTGACAGAGTCACCCTGGAATATCCCCATTGAATTTTTAATCCCTGGAATAACACTTTATCCTTAATCATGGCTGAACTGCAATATGGTCCGCCACTGTCACTGTAATGTAGTCGATCAGTGTAGGGTATATCTTATAAATTTGTAAGCACTCTTTTATCCATAAATGTGGGATACTATCAAATGCTTTTTTGTAGTCAATCATTGCCATACTTAGATTCTTCCACTTTTAGAGGTCTCCACTATGACTTTATTTAACAACAAATGATCCTTTGCTCCATATGACTTTCTTTTATTGCCCTTTTGTTCTATTGCCATAATTGAGCTTTCTTCTAAATGACTATAAACTCTGTCAGCATCAATTCCAGTGTATAGTTTATAAGTCGTCGGAACACAAGTTATTCGCCTATAAGTTTTAGGGTAGCTTACAGGCTCACGCTTAAGTAGGATCATTGTTTTTCCTGTTGTTAGCCAGGTTGGTGGCTGTTCGGGGTACACATATAAATAGTACTTAACTCATGGCTAAATCCCCACCTGGGAGAGTTTCTCAATGATACACAAGTAGGGGATTGTGTCAAAAGCCTTGGCTATGTCAAGATAGAAGGCATGTGCTGCTTTGCTTACATCCAGGGCTTTGGTGACATTCTCGAAGAAGTCCTCCAGGTTTAGTATGCATGCTCTACCCTTAACAAATCCAAACTGGGTCAGGTTGAGAGTTTGAAGGTTGTCTATGTCCTTGTTGATAGGGTCCATGATGATTCTTTCCATGGCCTTGCAGATACAGCTGTTTAGGCTTATAAGTCTATAGTTCCCAGGGTTGGGTGATGGACCCCATCTGAGCAAGAGGATTACAACTGCTGTTCTCCACTCTTCTGGAACAAAGCCAGTGCTCTGGCCATGGTTAAAGAGAGAGCGCCAAGTGGATCTGCTGGGTAATGTTTTAGGTTGTTTAGTAAGCAGCCTGGGATGTTATCTGGTCTCATAGAGGCTGTGTTTTGGTCTTGGAGAGTGCAGCTATGACCTGCTCATTGGAGATGCTGGGAAGAGGACAGGTGTTGTGTATGCTTTGGGCTATGGCTAGTGGGAACAGTGGGGGGTTGGTAATTTCCAGAGTTTCAGTGTGAGTGGTACCATCCACTACAAGTTCAGTACATAATTGGGTATTTTCTTTTAGATTTTGGACGTAGCTAAAGAATGCATTATGATTGTCTTTAGCTAGAAGCTAATTTAGCATCATCACTAGCTTTAGAGGACTTTACCAGATATCTACTTAACTTCTTCAAGCTATAGAGGGTATTCTTTCTCTGCTGACTGAGTTCCCTCTTGTTCTTAGATATCAGTTTCTTCCTTTTGTTATATAACCTGTTTATACTTGAGATCCACCAGGGTGGTTTGTTTTTACGGAGGACTTGATTTTGATCCTGTCAGGTACAGCAGAGTCAATACAGTTGTTTAAGTGGTTATACAGGGCGTTTGTGTACTCCTCTGCATAGGAGTCATTGTTGGCTGTGTTAGCAGGGGGTTTGAAACTTTTCAAACCATTGCTTAGTAGGCTATAGTTTGTTTTGGAGAAGTTTCACATTTTTATTGCTCCTGTGGAGGTGTCAGGTCTGATCGTTACTTCGAACAAGACAGATTTATGGTCTGACCTTACTAGGGAGGGCAGAACACAGGGTGTAGTGCAGTGACCCCTTGCCCATATTGGTGAGTACCAAGTCCAGAACATTTGAGCCCCTTCTGGGAGTGCAGACTAACTGTTCAAGAGCATTTGTATTAACAAAGTCCAGGAACCTCAGGGCGATCAAGCTCGTGGTCATGTATGTTGCCCACTTGATAGAAGGATAGTTGAAATCTCCCATGACCAAGGTGTTTGGCTGTATAGTGAGTGAGTCAAGCAAGTCCAGGTAGGCAGTGTGCTTCTCATGGTTGATGGTGGGGGACTTGTAGCTAGATGATGAGGTAGGGTGCTTTACCTGTAATTATTTGGACCTGGAGTACTTCAAGAGAGTCATACTGTTTAACCAGTCTTGAGGTGTATTTGGATTTAATGAAGAGGGTTACACCAACACCTTTGGTTCTTTCATGCTCATTTTGAGGTCTGAATGCATGGAAGGCATTGTAGCCTTGCACAGCTGGTGTGCTCTTTGAGGCCTTGAAACAAGTCTTGGTGACTGCATAGATGTCAGCATCTTCCAAGGTGAGGAGAGCTTCCAGGGAGTGCAGTTTCTGGTTTAGATTCCTAGCATTAAGCAACAAAACCTTGAGTTTGTCTGTAGTGGATTTTTTTTACGTTGGAAGTGTTGTTTTGGTATTGCCAAAAAAGGCAACACGGGGGAGGCAATCATCTTTGCTAGTATTTGAAAGCATAGAGGAGACAGGTGAAGACCTCTCTAGTAAAGCAGCATGGTCTGTTGACCATGTCTTCCCAGGCTGACAGATACTGTATCCCCCTGGATTGACGGATTGACACCAGAAGCTAAACCAGTTGTTGAAGTAAATAATTTTTTTGTTTATGTTGTGGCATCATCCTGGTTGAAGGTAGAATGCTACTTAGGGCTAGGGATATACCTGCCTGGGACACAATCTGAGAGTTTAGTCATGTCTCTCTTCATATAGTCCAGGGAGGTACATCTCAAGTCATTCACCCAACCTGTACTATGACAGAGTCATAACGGTAATTGTTGTTGAGTGACTTGAGTGCATGCATGATTTCACGGATGTTGGCACTTAACAGGCAGCTGACCGTGACCTTCTCCTTGTCCAACCTGGTGAGGGGAACTTCTTTGTGTCTCACTATGGAATCTCCCATGACCAGGGCATTTGGTTTTGAGGTGTTCTGCATTAGGGGCTTATTCATGGACACGGTGTGTGTGTTATGTGTTGTAGATTTTGGTCATGCTCTAGTATGTGATGAATTGTTTGCACCTGGGAGGTCTCTTGTCTTTTGGTTGGCTCTTAGTGAGTCCCTCCATGTATGTGGGTTTATGTGTCATGACTTTATTTTGTGTGAGAGGAGAGGTGTGTGTGCTTACAACCTGTTTGATGCCTTGTTTACTGTTACGTGAGAGGATTGATTCCATTTTCATAGTATAGTTACATCTCTCACATATTGTATTTGTTTGCTGTAGGAGCAAATGGTTGTCAGTATACCTGAGGCAATTACTACATTGCCTCAGGATGCACATGTCAATCAGGTTGGTTGGAGAAATGTTGGGAAACTGACTGTCCATTGTAGCAGGTTAAGCTGTAAGTACTATTAGGGAGTAGGCAGATTAGATCAGTTTTTGCTGTAGGGTTACCAAGGGGACTTATTCTATTGAGGAGTAGAGATAAAAAAAACTGTGGCAATGCTGCTCAGTGCTAAGCTGAGTTGCCCGCAGTACAGCAGGGAAGCCTGGGAGGTTTCCACTGACTGTTCTCTAGAGAAAAAGTTGTATATAGGTGTTTGCGTCTATACAGAGCACCACTAAACCTCATTGTGCAGTGAGCAGCTATGTGCAAATGCAAAGCTTAATAAAAGTGAATTTAAACACTTTTAACACAAACTACCAATAGGAAAGCCCCACACAGAGCCTTATTCCAGCAATCCCCAACTCAGATGGGTCCTGAGCTACACACTTCAACCACAAGGGCGGGGAGGCCCTCCTAATTTATTATTCTTATTTTATCTTTTATCTAGCCTAAGCTATTTAAGGCAGAAGTAGCAATGGTATAAAGTGCAGAATGAAGCAGTCACAGCAGCAAAAAAACAGTAAAAATGAAGTGGCAGTTCAATAAAATACTATTTACAAAGTGCAGTAAAGGCTTAAATTATACTTAATTTTAGAAGATTTCAGTGAATGTCTTGGATTTCTGTTCAGATGCACTCCAGACCTCTGGCTAAGAACGCCAAACTCTGAGCAGCTCCAGTAAGCCATGTAGACCACAAACTTTCCGAATGTAAAATAACTGGTTTGGAGCCCAAGTGCTTAAACCAAAACTAAGACACTTTTAGAATAATAGACACAGTAAGGCTTCAGCCAGCAGTTCCCAGCTCAGAAGGGTGTAAGCTATGTTCTCCTGCTACAAGAGTTTAGCTCACAAACTTTCCTAATGTAAAATAGCTGGTTTGGAGCCCAAGTGCATACATCAGAACAAAGACAGTTAGAATAACATCCACATTAAGGCTTCACCAGCAATTCCCAGCTCAGAAGGGTGGAGGCTACCCTCTCCTCCCACAAGAGTGTAGACAATGTAAAACAACTGGCCTGAAGCCCAAGCACATAAACCAGAACTAAGACACTTTTAAAATAACAGACACAATGAGCCTTCAACCAGAAATTCCCAACTTAAAAGGATGCAAGCTACCTCTACTGCCACAAGAGTGTAGACCACAAACCTTCCTTATGTAAAATAATGAGTTTAAAGCCCAAGTGCTTAAAGCAAAACTAAGAGTTTTAGAATAACAGTTGTAATGTAATTGGGCTACTAACAAGCATTAATAAATGCAGCAGATTAAAAGCAACTGAACACTTTAAGAACAAGCAGAAAAAAGCAAAATAAAGTGGGAAGAAACACAGATACAGTAAAAGTAGCTGAATAAAGTGCATTTTTTGAAGTAAGTGGGAAGGGAGGAAACAGCATAATTCAAGTTTAAGAGATTAAGGGGGTGGGTCTCCCCAACTGATCTCTCCATATTCACTCAAATGAGCTGATGAGATGGGACTAGGAGGAGAGTCCAAAATCTTATTTTTAGCAGGGGTGGGCGACTCAGAAAGCCACCAAGTTTAAAAGTAAAATAAAACAGCTGGGTGGATGGGTGGAAATAATCAAATGTAGAGATCAGCAATAGTCAGGCAGAGAACAGCAAGCAAGCCAAACAAGCACTCCAGCTAAATAAAGATGCCTCCAAATACTGCTAGTTAAATGAGGAATGCTATTTTTCAGCTCTTCCCACTAATTGGCTAGATGTTGTTCACTACAAAAACACTCTCCTTCCTCCTTCCAATATAACACAAACAACTCTGTCCCAGAAATAAAGAACAGAAATCTTGCTTTGCTGTTTGACCTTTTTGTTCACCACAGTTGGTGGTTTCTTTTGGATCAGAGTTGTTTGTGTTAGATGTTATTCACTGTCTGCAAAGGAATTCTTTTCTAACTTGACCTAGCCAAGACCTCTTAAAACTTCAAAAGAAAAAAAAACTAAAAAAAAAAGCAAATGTGATATAAGTAAAAAATAAAAAATAGAAGTAACCAAACCTTAAATGAAAAACTTCAATTCAAAATCAAACACAGACAAAGATCAGTAAGCAATCCAAACAAGCACTCCAGCTAAATCAAAGATAATGAGAGGCTGCCAAGACCTGCTCTCTTTTTAGTACCTGCTTTAAGTCTTGCAGGTATGGAATATCCCTCTGTTTTTCATTCCTCATATTTTAGCAGATGGTCAATGACTCTAAGAAACAGGCACCCCCATATTGTAGTAGTCACACTCATACTCTGCCTGAGGAAGAGCCTTTCACAAGTACCTTAATGGCTGGTGCATCCCTCTCAGATTAACCTACTGATTTTAAATGGGAAATAATGTTTTAGGGTTCCCTTTAGATTTCTTATGGTTTAGATTTTTTTCCTTGGAAGTGTTTGCATAGGTATTTTTAGATCTCAAGCAGTTTTTAAGTAATTTTTCCTCGGGTAGATAGCAAATGTTGGTGGTGTTATGGGGAAGAATGAGGTAACTGGGAACATATGTTTTGGGAGTGTAATGACTTAACAGATTTAAAAAAATCCCTACAGAATACTCCGTCAGAAATACTGCAGGAGCAAATGGCTGTAACTAAGGAATGATTCTCCGGAACACATTATCAGAATTGCCTATCCATAGTAAGGCCTTGTTGAGTTTAATCCTATAGTTTGTAAAAAAAAAAAAAAAAGGGCAGAAAAAGCATTTACTAGAAAATGGAAATTAAAGTTTAAACCAACTGTATATGAAGTATTGGATACTGTAAAAGAGATAAGAGGAATCTTTAAAAAAGGAAAAGAACAAATTACATAGAAATAAATAGAATTTGAGGGAACAAATAACATAGGTTCATAGGTAGGTACTAGGCTATCTGCCTGAAGGCATTCATAAGCCTAGCCGGAATGTGTTGGCTTTCGCCACCCCCTTAGATTAGTTCCCTGTGCCTCTGTCCAGTAGAGCCACTGAAGTGATCCCTGGGGTAAACTTTCTGTTTCCCATCCACTCGTCAAGGTTTCTCTTGAAGAGGGTTAGCAAAGAGCTCTGCCTAATGTAGATTGGAATCTTGTTCCAGAGCATGGGAAGTCTCTGGGACAGGAATCTATCCCTCCAGCACATCCTATTTATTGTTGTGGTGAGGTTTAGATCCCTGGAGCGTGTGGCTCGAGGGGATATGGTTTTCTTTAGGTGGAGCATGTCCATCAATTCTGGGTTGGACATGGCCTTGTATGTCAGGCAGAGATCACCTCTGAGTAGGCGGTATGCAACCGAGTACAGCTGGAGTTTCTTCAATCCAGCTGCATAGGGCATCTGCTTGAGGTCAGTGATCCTCTTTGTGAGGAACTTCTGTGGTCTCCCAAGTTGTTGCAGGTGTCTTGTAAGGTACATCCCAAATGGGGCATTGTACTCTATGATGGATCTGATGAGTGATGCATAGAGGGGCCCAATAACCTCTTTTGATCTGGATGCAAACCCTTTTGTGATTAGGTGGGCCACATAGAAGGATTTTCTAACCACTTTGGCAATGTGATTATCAAAGGAGTGGTTACTATCTACTTGGGTCCCCAGATCCCTTATTACGTCTTCCATATTTAGGGGGCTACCACCTATGTGGTAGTTTGTGGGTACTTTATTTTTTCCAAAGAGGATGACTATGCACTTTTTGGCATTTAGCTTGAGGCCATGGTTTTGACACCAGGTATCTGTCTCAGTGAGACCCTTTTGGAGGATGTCTGTGTCAGCCAGAGAGTCAAATATAGCCCCTAGTTTGCAGTCATCTGTGAATCTGGTCAGCCATAGTCCTCCTGTGCTTGCCTGTACCTTTGAGAAGTATATGCCGAACAGGAGGGGTCCTAAGACTGAGCCCTGGGGAATGCCACTTTTAACCGGTTTAGAGTCAGACCTAGCTCCTGCAACTCTTACCATGTGGGTTCTGTCTGTGAGCCAGTTGGCAAACCATCTCATGACGTAGGGGTTTATGTTCAGGCTGGTGAGCTTGTCTATAATACCTGAGTGGGGAATGGTGTCGAGGGCCTTTGCGAGGTCTAGGTAGGCTGTGTGGACCACCTTTCCCTTGTCTATAGCATTGGTGACTGTCTCAAAGAAGTCCAACAGGTTTAGGAGGCATGATCTGCCCTTAACAAAGCCGAACTGGGTAGGGTCCAGTGTTTGGAGGTTTCCAATGTCTCTGTTAATGAGATTTATGATGATGCACTCCATAGCTTTGCAGACCAAGCTAGTCAGGCTTATAGGGCGATAGTTCCTGGAGTCCGTTGTTGCTCCACCTTTGTGGAGCGGAATAACCATTGCTGTGTGCCACTCTGTGGGCAAATAGCCTGTGAAGAGGCTGAGTTTAAACAGTGAGTTTAGGTGAGGGGTTAGTTCATCTTTGAGCTTGTGTAGGACGCAGCCTGGGACACTGTCCGGTCCCATTGATGCTGTGTTTTTGGCTTTGGAGAGTGCTGTTTTAACCTGAGTGTCTGTGATTTCAGGGGCACTACATTCTTCTGGTATAGTTATGGGCCCTTTTGGGGGGTGAGAGGGGGGTGAAGTTTGCACTGAACCTGTCTGCCAGGATGTTGGCTATATCGGTCGGTTCAATGTATTTTGTGCCATTCTGCACTAACTCCGAGCAGATCTGAGAATTGCCACTTAGATTATTGACATAGCTAAAGAATGCCTTGTGGTTATCTTTGGAGTCCATGGCAATTTTTCTACGGAAGCTAGCCCTGGATGATTTTATGAGGGAATGTAGTTTCTTGCTGATACTGATCAGGGATGTCTTCCCTTCTTGTGATTTTACTTTTCTGTACTAGTTTCCTCCTTCTATTGTATAGCTTGTTTATGGCAGTGGTCCACCAGACTGGTTTCCTTTTCGTGGAGGAGTGAGTCTTGGTTTTGTTTGGGATAGCATGATCCATGCATTTTTGTAGGTGCCCGTAGAGTGCATTAGTAAAGGATTTTGCAGGTTGGACAGTGTTATCCTTTAGCATGGGGGCTTTGAAACTTCCCACCTCGGTCTTAAGTAACGTGAAGTTTGCTTTTGAAAAGTTTTTCACTGTGGTTTCTTTGACCGGGGGTGGTGGCAGAATGTGGATATCCAGAGTGATTAGTTTATGGTCAGCTCTAACCAGTGAGGGGTTGACCTCCGGTGTGGAACTCTGGTCGCCCATGTTGGTGATGACCAGGTCCAATATGTTGTCACCTCTGGTGGGGGTGTTGACCAGTTGATCCAGGACATTTGAGTTTATAAATTCTAGGAAATGTTGGGCAAGGGAGTTCGTACTTGAGTAGTTCTCCCAGTTAATGTTTGGGTAATTGAAATCACCCAATATCAGGGTGTTTGGTAGGACCTTTATGTTTCCCAGTGTTTCCAGGAATGCAGAGTGGGGGCCCTGGGACATGGTGGGTGATCTGTAGCAAGCTATAATTTGAATAGCAGTTTTGCCCATTGTTAGCTGCACGTGGATGATCTCTGAAGCATCATGCTGTGCCACTAACCTGGAGGTGTGGGTATCCTTGACGAATATGGATATTCCCCCGCCTTTTGTATTTCGGTCTGGGTTTTGTGGCTGAAATATATGGTAGGAGTTGTAGCCTGGTAGTGCTGGCGTGCTCTCTGGAGCCTTAAACCAGGTTTCTGTTACTGCACATATATTGATTTTCTCCATACTGAGGAGTGCCTCGAGTGTGTGCAGAATAATGTTCAGGAGGAAGAGTTAAGTTTAAGAGAATGCAGTAATCAAGCTATTTATGTAGTGTTGGAGTGATGATGCTTCAAAGAAAGTAAATGTGTAATGTGTAATGTATGTAAATGGAAAAAAATGTTAATATGGCTTGATTTCTTTTCTATTAATGCATATCTGCCTACGTCTTAAGTGATAATTTAATAAAGGTGTTTAAAAAATGTTAGATTGCGCCATCCTTATTCCTATTGTCTGCTTATATTAATATCACTAGCTACATTATACTATCCTCTCCCTCTATATTAAATCTTTCACTGAGCATCTTAACTGCTTTAATCATCATTACCATAAATAATCTGTGAAAATATGGGATTACTGGACAACCCCGCTTTTCATACCCATCTTCTTTTCATCGATTCTTTCAGTAAATGTTTAATTGTAATATCTTAAAGAATTCTTTAAATTACCTCTTAGATTTCCCACTTACTTCATACTCTCCTAATGCACCTCCCATAATCTCATGTCCTGTCATATTAAATAGCCTTAGTAATAGAAAGAACTAGAGAAAATGTCTTAAGTGTATCTATAACTGCCTGAATTATATGCAGACATTTTTCCACAATCCCTACACTCTCTCATCCTAACCTCCTCTTTTATTTCTACTTCTCCTCGGATACCTAAATGCCCCTGCAAAATGTTCACTATAATCCAAGTCTGACAACATAACAGGTCTCCAGTTATCCAGTATTACCCTTTTCCCTTTTTCCAAATACATGTAACAATATAGTCATAAACTCCTTTTAAACCTTCCCTATGTTTTTCCCAGTACATTCCATTTAAAACTACCACATCATCACCTATCTGCCTCTCTGAAGACTGATAAAACTCCATAAATGAATTCCTCTTCCCAAGGTGTACTGTCCTTGTATTAACAATTTACATCATCTTCACAATTTTATTTTTGTATGTATCATTATCCAAACCTACTTGTTTTCTTTCACTGGTCCTTTTAGTTCCTACCACCTTAACAAACTTAAGTGCTTTCCCAAATATTATTTTAAGAAATTTCTATTACCCTTCCCCACACATTTTTTTTTTCATTCAACCTTCACAGTCTCTTCTCTTTCCACTTTATTATATTCCATATATCTCAGTCCCTTCTCATTTTATTTATTTTTTTCTTTTGAGATAAAAAGGTGACAACTCCTCTTTATTTCCTTGGTTATATTTTTAATCTTTACCCTCTGTAGCATTACTATGACTTTTCTTAATTTAAATCATCTTCTGCTGGTCCCAACTCACCTCCTTTTCCACCTCTACCTCCAACTACCATGCAGACATTAAAAGACCTCTTCATGCCACTTTTGTCTGTGCCGTTATATGCCTTCTTCTATTTAACCATTCAGCACCTTTCACTATTCTATCCAGCTAACACAAAACTCCATTATCCATCTGTGATCTTCCCCTAAATATTCTATTCCATCTTTTTTGCCTCTCCTTTGAGCATCCTGTATTAATTTTGAAAATTCTCTCTCAATTTATTTTCTTAGCAGTCCTTCTGGAGATTAACATCACTGTAATTTATGATAAAGAAACTGGTCTGTTTTAAAATAATGTTTTACTTTCTTGATTATTTCTACTGGAAACATATTCTAATGTAATTTTAATTTCACATTTTCTCTACGTATCACCTTCTGTTCCCAAACTTTCTAGTTTTTCCTCACATCTTTATTTTGCTCTCTCCCATTATTTTCATATGACAATATAACTTCTACTCACCATGTTCTTCCTTATATATAAAGAAAATATATCATTTTCAAAAAATTTTGTATACTTTCTTTTCTCTAACTGTTGCATACATTCTTTATAGCATCACGGTATCTGATTAACCACCCCCTCAAGATCCACACTTATCACAGTTCTAGGAATGATAGTGAAAACATCTCATTTTCATACACAGAATTCCTTAATCCCCACTGCTACTCCTGAACATTGTCCTGTCCCAAATGATTACATTCATTGACACCTTACCCAAAATAACTTCATCACTTTCCTCTCCACTTTTGCAAAAATTATCTCCACTTCTACCTTTTGTTTCTTAATTCACTTTGTTATGGGCATTCTCTTTGTTTGTTCTGTCATACTGCACATATTTTAAGTAATACCATCCAAATTCCTCTTTTTATTTTAGAGGTTTTAAGAATTACTTTTTTCCTCCTCACCTTTCCCTAATAATCTAGCAATGACTATCACTGAATGATTTACCTTGTTCACTTCCTTCTTACAAGGCTTTGGACCTTCTCAGTTATAATTTCTGTCTTTACCTCTCCAACTTCTTCTTCACTCCCTCCTGCAGTATTAACTGCTTTGTTTTCCTGGATTCCTTCCCAGCTTCTCCAATGCCATTGTTCATTTGGGTTACTATTACTTGATCAAACCTTGCAAAGATGAAACTGGCAATCATGTACCTGAAACACTGAAACTCTGAACTCTGAAAATCCTAAACCACACAAATCACTGAATCCTAAAACTCTATAATGCTTTGGGCCTAGGAACAAATACTATCAAGAGTTCTGCAAGGGGTTAAGTCCGGGATTTTGGAATTGTCAGTTTTCAGAGTTTAGTGTTTTGGTTTTTTTTGTCTATGTGATGGGCAGCATCAGTCTTGTAATTGTAACCTGTTTATTCATTTCCCCTCTCCAGCCTCTTCCTGCAGTTGGTCAGCTTTTGTTCTTGTACTCCGACTGCTTCTGCTATTTCTTCCACCTGCTCTTATTTCCTTGACAACATATAGTCTGGTCATTGTGTAGTCTTCTCAAGCCACCTTAATTTTCTGAGACAATTTGATTTACTATGTTCCAGTTTCCTACATTTCCACACATTTTTATTGGATAATTCCAGTTTAAATGAACTACATTTCCAAACATATAACAAAATCTGGGCATAAGTAACTAACGCTTTGCTTCCCTGTGAATCATAAAATAATGCACATTAGGATAAGTACTGTAGCAGTCCAGTCTCACCACAGAAAATCACATCCACATCCAGTGCCTCAGTCTATGTTTCAGTTTAATCATTGTTTTCTGATTTTACTGTAATATTGCATTTCCCATTGAATTCATTGTAATGTCTTCTACAGTCACATAATCATTTCTAAACAATATCCGTAAACTTTGCTCCCTAAATTATGTTATGCAGAGTAAGCTTTTTCCATGGATATTTTTCTTTCTGCTTTCCACATAACTGGACAGTAGTTTGTCAAACCCAGTCAATTTCCAGAATAACATCATACTAAATTTATAATTCAGCATAAATAATCACCCTTACCTCTTTAATCATAACCCCCATTTGGTTGTAATACTTTATCATATAAAACTAAATATCTTGTGGCAGACATTTTTTCCCCAAAAAACAGAATCAGAAACATGTCTTCTTAACTTTCATGATATTTCCCTTATATTCATAGCACATTGATTTCTAACTACCTCAGTAAAAGTCAGTCATTCTCAACTGCTTTGTTACATCTGAATGATTTGTCCAACTGAAATGTATGATAGGAATAGTCGTTTCTCTTTAGGCCCTCCCCATTTCTTTAAATCCCTGGGAAGCTGCAGAATCTCAACTGCTACAACCCTCTGTTATTTTCTTCCATCTTCACTGGCCCTCTTATTTCCTTCTTGTTCCCTTAACACATCACAAATTTCATAGGAACTCATTAAATTCAGTCTTCAAGTTCTCCAGCACTGAAAGCACATTTATGTTTATCCACTTGAAGTAACATAACATAACATAACATGGCAATCAACAAAATCCACTTCAACTTCATTTGCAATTCATTTCACAGTGTCTAGCCACACAACCTAAACCATCAAGCCTGTGATTCTGGAATCTCTGCCATCCAGTTAAGGACATTATATGTTAATACACTCAAGTCATTACCTACATCAACCACATTATGCAAAATCTCCAAATCAGCTGTCTCTGCCCTACTTCACTCTTTATCACCCACCTTCATTAGACTGCAAATTAAAAAAAACTGACAAAAACAGGCACAGTGTACTAAGGAATTGTAGTATATGGTGCCACTCCTTGAAAAAAGTAGGGGAACTTCACCATTGTCCTACAGAGATCACCCCTAGCTATTATAAATACAATATTGTATCTTCCTAGAAAACAAGCTGTAGGCCTAGTGGGACTAACCTTGTCAAAAAAACATAATAACTTATTTAAATAAATAAGTAAATAAATATTTTCAATGTACTCACAGAGTCTCACGTGATCAGTGCACCTTACACAGTTGTCTGTCTGTTCCGTTGCTTGTATGGAATTGTTGGGGCTGCAGAAAGAGAAAAAAACTTTATGGGAAATGAAATATTTAAGCTATAACTGATGGCGTGGTGTGGTATATTGAAGTTTTACCCACAGATGGTGTGGTTTAATCATGAAGGCAAAGCCCGAGTGATTAAATGAAGCCAACAGTGGGTAAATTTCAATATACCACAACCACGGAGTCGATTATTGCTATTATACAATGACATTATTTAAGGAAAAAAAAATACTTACTTTTCTTAAATAATGTCTTTGTATAATGGAGCATTACTGTTCTTCCATGGCTGGTGGTATACTGCTGCTTTGTTTTAATGTACTGCACATGCATATGGGACTTGCATTCCCACACATACCCAGTACATCAGTGCTTTGAAAAGAAGGCAACAGAGAAAGGATACAGTACCCTGACATTATGTTGTGCTTTGGTAAAGGCATGAATGCTACTGCACATCAGCATACCCCTCCTCCCATTAAACAGCAATGCAACAGGAAGATGAAGGGCACGCCATTTCGTTTTACAGTCACTTTCTTTGTAAGTTGTACAAATTTTAATTAAGAAGAGGGGAGAAATTTGGGAATGGCCAAGATAGTTATATACATTAATAACTGCCACATCGTCTATGTACAACAAGGCAGAAAACAGGCACTTATATTATCATCCATTTGCTACCGCAGTAAACATACAATGTGGTATAAAAGTCTTAAAGAAAAAGAAGATGGTCATGGGATGAGGAAGAAAATGCAATGGGGCCAAAGGATAATTTTGTTTTCATTTAAATCACTGTGTCCTATATGGACCAAAGTACAATGTCATGAATTTCAGGCATTGCATTAACTTCTGCATTGACCTCCCTCTACTCCCACCTCTCTGCCACATGAGTACAACCCAGTCATTCAGTATCCAAATGTACAGTATCCACTTATTGTCCCAGCATTGTGAAAATCTCAGGAAACATTAAATAAAATGACCTAGTAGCTGCAGTCTCCAAATTATATTCTATAGCACCTGTCCAACAGTATAACCAATGTCAGTGATTGATTTACTGTTATTTTTATTTGTGTTTATCCTCAGCTTAATTTCATTTAAGGACCTGGGTATCTCTAAATAAGAAGTTCTCAGCAGAGTTTGTTTGTTTTTTCTTAAGCATTGACATTCCAGACCTCTACATACTCCTGAACCTCTAAATAATTCAGTGATAGCAAAATGTCTGCATTACAATCGGTACCTCTCCGGCTCAACACCCATTACTTAGCTACCTCATTTTTGTACACTTTCATTACTTTGCATCTTGTTTACCCTTTCAAGCCATCTCCAGGCTCTCATTGTCCCTATCCTCCCATATTATATCATTCTGTCTACCATGTGAGTTATTTCCCGTAAACCCATCTTCACCATACATTTCTTCCACCTTCCTCTTTATAGTGGTTGTAGATTATACCCTCTGTATAGTTTACAAAACAGCTGCAGATATAACATTGTGTGCTCAAAAATTCCTTAAAACAATTAACTAAAAATGCCTTATGACTTGATATTTTGCCTTCTTTGCCTAACTTGTAATTATATCATGTCTCCCAGTGTATTTCTGATTCACTGCAATGATTTACGATTATTGATATTATTCATGGTGACAAAGGAAATAAGATTGGCTGGCATACTATTTTGAACCAGAAAGAAAAAAGATGGATAATCAGGTTAGGTGGTTTATTTCCACCAGGGCTCAATGAGCAATTATGACCAGCCAGTCAAATAGAGTTGCTCTCCTTAACATGTGTAATAAATATGGCTGCTTGTGGAATTTTCTTTACACTGAGGAAGGCATTGTTATGACTGCCAAAACCGGTCTGTTTTTTGCCATATAATAAAATTCTTGCCTCTAGACCACATTGTGCTGGCTCTACTTTTCTTTTCACTGCAGTGATGAACCATGTCCAGTGATGATGCAGTTTAACTAAACATCTTTCTGATTTATTTTAGTCATTAATCTTTTTCTGTAGGGTTGTTTCTTGTTGCCTCCACAGAAAATGAGATCTCTACCTCATCAGGACACTTCTAGTCAACCAAGAGGAATAAATAATTAGTTAAGATACTAAATATGTTCATCATTGGCCATACTATAGTTAGTGATACTTGACACTGTGTAATTATTTCATTACTTTGCTCCTCCTCTTCATTATCATCTTCATCTTTTTGTGTTAGTAGTGGTAGAGTTGGTGTTAGAAGCAGGCAGGTCTCTTTGATGGAGTGTGTGAGTAGCCAACATTGTACATTTCTGGATCTAAAGGTTTTGAAGATGAACACTTTAATGTGGATCTTGCAAAAGTTCTAAAGAACGGTTGCCTTACGTCACTGTACAGAATATTTTTGATGAGCCATAATGCTACAATGTTTTGCATGATCTTTAGTTAAGGAAGTCTTCTGAAGTACTGTGCTTTGTGTACATATTTAACTTGTAAGTGGAATACCTCCTAAATGAGAATATACATGTACAAAGACTCCCTTCTGTAACCCTCAAAATCTATACCCACTTTAGCCATTCCAAGAAAACCAGAAAGTTGTTAAAACAAATTCAGTTACAAAATGGACTCACTCTTCATCAGAAGATTCAGAGGGTTACCACCAGATAGAATTAAGCATATTATATGACAGACAAGATTTTTTACTATCACTTACACTACATTAGTATGCAGTGCAATGCTACAGTGGTAATGGGGAGACAAACATTAGACCAAGTCAATACATTAGATGAATTCTAACCAGAATCCCTTGGAGAAGGTTACATAGATGATGGTGAGCACAACTAGGTCTTATGAGTGGTCTGAATCTATCTACAACTCTTCAAGTCAGTCATTTTCACACTAATTACACTTATGCTGCAATTTAGCTGTCAAGTCACTGAAAACAGTCTAAGCAGATGATCACATTTTGTTCATACACAGTGCAGAAGACTACATGATTGCCTTTCTCTTCAGTTCATGTTTCAAGGATGCTGTAGTGTCAGTCTTTAGATCTCATAACTTTAAAAAATTACTGATATTTGTTCTTATTCCTCTTTGATTCCTCTGTACATTGAAGCCTTAGCACAATAAATACAGATAAAGAGGCAGAATCATTTTACAAGTGTAACATGATAATATAATTAGCTGCATGTTAAGCAACTTGTCAGAATTGTAATATGGCTTGTAGGATTAGCCTCGTCTATAAAGCACTTAAATTTATTAATTTAAGAGATTTTTTTAAACAACTGTACCCTATGCAATTCTCCAAATCAGTTTGGGAATGCTGTTCCATCTAACTAGTGCTATCTTCGAATAAGTCCTTTCCCCAGCTAATAGAGAATATGATGGCCCAACTAGCTGTATGCTTTCAGTTTTCCTGAGAGAATAGCTTTGTATAATAATGTGACTGTGGTGATATTGTGATGACAGTTAATTTCTTGTTATGAAGCCAGTTCCATACAGACTTACAATATTGGCAAAAGTGGTATTTTTTATTGGTACTGTCAGCAGCAAAAAAAAAAAAAGACTGTTAGTCAGTGGGATATCCCAAGTGATATCATTAATAAAGAGTGGGAAAAGGACAGGATCAAGTACAAGACCCTGAGGAGTACTGCTGTGTACTGTGCCTGAAAGTGAATATATATCTGAAAAGATTATATCAGTAAAATAACTCTGTAGTCTGTGCAAAACATTACTTACCCTGTATAAGCTAATTTATAGAGTGGTCCACTGAAAGAAAGGCCTTTGTGAGGTCAAGCAAGATTGCACCAGTTAGAACATCTTGCTCCATGTTTGAGAAAACAGTGTCTTCCAAGTCATAGGTTGCAGTTAAAGCCCTAAAGTTTGATCTGAAGCCAGGCTGTCTGTCACCGAGGATATATTTTGTGATGTATCTGGTTACCTTAAAGTGACTAGTTCATATTTTTATTTATATATGGCTGATGTACATAGTTATAATCAGTACTGCTTTGATACTGCAAACCTGTACATATTTAATTTTATTATTCTTTTTTTTGTTTCCCATTTTATATTTTGCCACAATTGTGCTACTTATTTGTGATTACAGTCTCATATTTCCCTACATTCTTTCCTTTTGTAATTGCTACATTATGTTGCCTCACAGCCTGGTTCATGCATCTATCCAGTAAGCCAATGGAAAAATAAATAAAATAAATAAATATGTTTGTAGACAATCTTCTCTAGTATTTTAGTTTGTGGACGTATGTTTGCAGTTGGATGGTATTTACAGGCAGTGGACGGAGATGAGTTTTTAGCCAATGGTATGATGGTAGCATGTTTAAAACTATAAGGCAGGGTATTATTAGTGAGGGTTAAATTATAAACAAAAGTGTGAAATTTGATAAGTACATTGCTGCCTAACCCTAGTACATTGGTGTGACATGGATGAAAGTGTGAACTATATCAATCAGTCTTGAAAATTTTTAAATGTTTTTCAACATTTTTTTGCTATCATTCTGAAACAGAATGAGACTTTGTGTAATGAAAGGCATGGAAAAATATTTGGGGGATTACTGCATACAGAGATTTTGGTATGTGAGGAGATCAGCTACAATGTCTTTCAGTTCTGCGATTAAAGAGGGACTGAGAGTATGTCTCTTGTTGTCTTTAGGAAATATTTGAGTGAAGCTAAGATCTTTAATTGCTTTCCAGACTAGCTTGGGCTACCTTTAGTAGATTTGTACCTTTCTGTAATAGTCAGCTTTGGCCTGGTTAGTGACGATTCTAGTTTTCATTTTGAGTTGCTGGTATTTGAAATATTTACTAAAAGCAAAAAAAAAAACTAGTGGTCTTAAAACTTTGTTGATGAGCTCAGTCACAATAATTTCCAAAAAATCATGAAACCCAGGCAAGTGTTCCAAAGCAACAAGCCTTTATTTGTAACAGACAAGCTAACCTCAGGAACAAAAAAAATCAGAAATGTTTAAATATTTTTGTAAATATTTCTCTTTTTGGGGTGGTGAGGTTGGAACTAGACAAATTCCTGTGCTTGTTCATTTTTTATATTTGAAATATTTATCTGCATTATTGGAATCACTTTTCCATTCAGATTATGGTTAATCTATAAGCTTTATAGGTTTTATGAACTGCACAGTGACAGTGCCATATTTATTTATGTCTTGAAGTATTTATTTCTTGCTTCCAGCCATGAGAACCACATGAATAACAGATGGGTGTTACCTCATTGCCTCCCAGTTATCCATTCATCCTCAATAACAAATAATGGTGATGGTAGGGAGTGGTACCATCACACTGCAGAGACTGTTTTTTTTTTTTCTGTCTGACCATCTGGGGACCGGACGCTAAGAAAGGATTTGTAATAGCAAAGAACAGTGCATCAGAGGCACTCCATCAGCTTCTGGAAATCAGGTTGCAAGGCAAAGAAAGAAAGATAAAGAAGATAGTCAGACACCCTTTACTAGGAATGCCAGCAACAACTTGCTCACCAGTCCACAGGACAAAAAAGGCAGATGGAAGGTGTACTTCAAGCAGCTTCTGAATGAAGAAAACTCCACAGTTGTTGTACTAAATTTTGTTACAATCCTGAGACCTCTAGTTTGTATTGTTCCTGTTCTATGTACTTCAGTAATGTGTGTTTCCAGGTTCGCTCCACTCATCACAGCTCCAACACATACTGTTCACTAATGGGAACATTTACTCTAACCTCACAGGTGTATAAAATACTTATGTAAGCACTTCCATCCAAAAAAATCCTAAATTTTCTGTCTTTCATCCCATGTCTTGGAGCTAGGCATATCTGCTTCCATTCTTTCTCAGAGAAATGCCCCTCTAATACCTTGCTCCGACTGTTCCTTAACACGGTTAAGCAGTATTTCTTCCCCTCTGTTAAAGCCCTGTAACCTTTTTTTCAAGAGTCTTTTCCTAGTTTCCTGCTGTGTTCCAGCTTACACTATGGAATTCAACTACTGGTTCCATGATCCGTCCATCCAATATCTTCCTTAAGTCTCTTTTTAGCACTGCAATTAATCCCATGTGATTAAGTTAGTCTAAATCTTGTAATTAATATTCTTGTTTAATAACTTCCACATTTTAATCTTACCTCCTCTCATAATTTGCTTCCAGTATCTCAGTCTTCTATTTTTCTTCCTCCAAAAAGTGACTACATCATTCCTGACATTCTTCTTTCTGGGCTATATCCTATACTTCCAACCCCTTATTGATTTTTGACACAAGACTGCAAACTATCTTGCTAACATAACTCAGGACATATTGTTCTTTATCCTTTTTTAACTCCTTCCAAATATCCTGTTATGCTATCCACTGTATTTGACATCACTGACTTTCTTTCATAAGTGTAGCCCTCATTTTGTAAAAGAAAGTAAAGCAATCTTTCTATTCTGTGTATCTTTGAAGTATATCTTGTTGTCAGGCATACCTACCCCCACCCTGTTCTCTTAGTTAGAATCCCCACTGAATCATTTTCTTCTTATTTTCTCCAAAATTACTTTAACTTATTTTTGCCCTCCATTGGAGTTCTTTTGGTTGGTATTAAAAGGTCTGTACTGTGTAAAGAACCAAAGGCATTAAATACATCTTGACTGCCTGTTTCTTGTCTTCTGTATTCATAAATAACAATTTCCGGTGCCTAATCTTCCTTATTACTTTGACGAAAGTCTTTTCCCACATTTCTTTTGCTGATTGGTTTAAGACAGATTTCGAAATATCTCGTCTTCTCATACCCCCAAAGAAAGGAAAATCTCTGAACTACCTCAAATGCTGGGACATAATTAATGACTATTACTTTAGTATTAGCCTCATTTATTCAACAGCCTGTTCTTCTACCAAAACCATTTCAGTTTTTGAAAAACAAGATCTCAGTATATTTGGATCTATAGGTTATAAAAATAACATAATCCAAAAGGCGTGCTGTCTTCTGTCATTACCCTCCCCATTCATATGAAGGGGATGATCACCAAAGGTGAAAAAGGGCATCACTGACTCATACCTCTACCCAGGGGTATTACCCTTGAAAGGACTCCACACCTCTTCACCCTGGCTTACACTTCACAGTATATATTAAATATTACTTTTGTCCACATTTTGGAAAAATTAAAAAGTTCTTTTAGGATTTCCCAACTAATATTATCAAAGACCTTTTCTGCATCTAGTGCAATTAGCATAAGAGTTTTTTCCCCTCACAGATGCATTTTACTGTTTCATTAGGGTTCTGTTAATGTTAACAAACATTCTGCTTTCTATAAATCCACACTGGTGCACATCTGTTATTCTTGATAGTACTTTTGCTAATATTACAAAAAAATCATAATTGTAGTTCAGTATTGGTATAGGTCTATAAGACCCTAAATCTAGAGGATCCTTCCCCTCATTTGGGATTGCTACCACTTCAGCTTCTCCACAGTTGGGGGAACTGTGATTCCAACCAGAATAATATTAAACAGTTCTAACCATATCTTAATTATATATTCCTCAGTCCTTTTCCAGACCTATATAGAAATTCCATCACCCCCAAGAGTTTTTCCATCTTAACACATCTCTGATTTCAGTTTCATTAAATTCTTACATTCTTCTTCACACACTTTGGGTAGTCGTAACAGTAACAAATATATTTTCATTTCATGTGCATTATTCTCTACTTATAAATTTGTACTATACAGTTCACTGTAGTAATGAACTATTAGTTCTCTCATCTTCTTTGGGTCCATCACAGCTTTTCCATTCTCAGAATTTCTTATCCTTAGTATAATTCTCTCCACTTTATTTTGCCTTAGCCTTCAGGTCAAGAGCTTCAGTGCTCTTGCAATAGTATTAAAATACTGCTGTCTAATGAACTTCCAAGATGACTGCACACTAATCAACAGCTTAATTTCAGCTCTCCCAGTGTGAAAAAAGAAACACAGAGAAAGTCCAATAATTCTGCCAGTTTTAGTAAATATAGTTACTAGCTAGTAAGTACATTTCCTGGATGCCAACAAAGAAGAAACTTACAGATCCTGAAAGAAAATCAGCTAGAAAAGGTGACAAGAAAATATTGTCTGGAAAGAATCCTACAGCTGTTCAGCAAAAAGCAGTCCAAGCCCCAGTTTTGATACAAGACATGGCTTCTAGTACTTACAGGAAAATATAAATCAAATGTGCTCAGAGCTGATTGAAATAAACAAAACATTGAAGGAGTATATCAACTCAAAAATGACTGCAAAATGGAAGAAGGTTTAATCAGCTATCCAGATAAACTGACAAAACTGCAAAAATCAGAGGTCAAATGAAGAAATGGCAGACTGAGTATGAGACTGATCAAGAAGAGCCATTTCAGAAATGGTAGAGCTAGAGGAGAGAGAGAGCATGCAGTAAAAACCTAAGATTTTCTGTAGCAAAAAAACAAAGCAATACCAAACTACTAAAGGTTGCTCACACTATAAAAACACAGTAAATGAAAACAAAAATGTGAGCACACAAACACAGACACCAAAAATGTATATAATAAAATGATTTATTGACAAGGATTAGCACTTTTGTGGGGTTACTGCTTCATCAGATCTAAGTAGAATAAAATCAACACAAAACACATTGAATATAAAAGAAGTTATAACCAATCAACAACTGTTGTCAATAAAATAATTATATCAATTAGACATGAGTCACCGCCTCCTATTTAAGGCAGATCTAAGAAATACCAGAGTTTAAACCTGGGAACTTATGTGCTTGCAAGGATACAATCCATTTTACCTCAAGCATTTCCACTTGATTATTAACATCACCCCTTCTGTTACTAGATGGAACTAGTTGTAAAGCCCTAAAATAAAAAAACATTATGTCCTGACGAATTTGCATGATTAGCTAGGGCATTGGTGAGAGTTTTATTATGAATATTGCCTAGATACTTTAATATGCATTCTCTTAGCTGGCGTGTAGTCTTTCCCACATAAAAACATTCACATTTACAACATGTTGATAAATAGACTAAGTAGTTACAAGTCGCCATAAATATGGGTGAAAAAATACATCCAGTCACTGGATGAATAAATTGAACATCTAGGGCAATGGAAGAACAGGCCTTACAATTATTACATGGAAAAGTGCCCCTTCTCATTCCTGGCTCAGAGGCAAGATTTCTGGGTCCATAACATAATAACCTTTTCATATTGATTTTATTCCTGAAAATAAAGCCAGGATGCTCACCAACAATATTCCCTACTTTACTGTCAGCTAGCAAAATGGGCCATTTCCTTTTAATAACATCACAGAATTTCTGTATATTGCTGGAAAAGGTGAAAAATACATTAGGTCTACTGACCCAATGCTTAGAGTGATTGGGTTGAACATGTTGATACACATCAGAAAAATATGGAGCCCCCCCCCCTGTTTTTCCTCTATAGAGCTACTTCAGAGTGTATTTGATCTACCTGTTCTCCCTGGTAACCTCTGTTCAAAAACCCCTTACAGAGATTTCCCATATAATCATATACAAATGATTTTATTCCTCTACTTGGATCTGATGAAGCGGTAACCCTGTGAAAGAGCTAATCCTTGTCAATAAATTGTTTTATTATATACATTTTTGGTGGCTGTGTTGGTGTGCTCAGATTTTGTTTTCATTTACTAAGATTTTTCTGTAGCAGAGAAACTGGAAGGAGCAGACTGTATTAATTTTATCAAAGTACAAATATATAACATAGTAGATTTAGGATCTTTGCTTGGAATTGTTTGTATGGGTATTCCTGCAGATCACTCTAACAGAAATACTGGCTGAGCAAATTGGTGTAACTAAGGAAATTATTTTGTTTTGAGCTATGATACAGAATTGGCATTGCCTAGACATAATAAGGCCTTGCTGAGTTTAATTCTGGTGGCTGCCAAAAAAGCAGTTACTACAAAATGAAAATCAAAGTCTAAACCAACTGTACCAGAAGGAGTGAATACAATAACAGAAATAAAATAACTGGAAGCTGGATCTTTGGAAAATGGTAGGAGCAAATTAAATACAAAAATGGGAATTGTGGAAACAATACATGCAGAATAATGTTTTACAGGAGGAATGAGGTATAAGGGAAGTCAAGAACTGAATGGATTTTGTAATGTTTGATAGACTGGACAGATTATAAGTTATGTATAATGTTTGCAACTGAAAATATATCAATATGGTTTGTTTTCATTTATATGAATGTATGATTGTATATGTCATATGTGATAATTTAATAATGATGTTTGTTTAAAAAAGTACAAATAAGCAACTGGGTTGGTATTCCACAGCAGGATTTGTTAATTGAAAGGGAACATTGTATGTATACTCCAGACCTGTCAATGAAAAAGCAGCCAAGGGAAAATATTAAATATTGGAGGCAGTAGAGTCCATTCATCCACAACCCCTTTCCCATTTTTGCATATGAGGTCAGTGTATCACTTCTACATTAACAATCATCTAGACCTACACCAGGCAGAAGAGAAGCAAGTTTAACCCGTCATTCAGGGAATGTTGAGAGGCAAATATAGTATTCAAGCTTATGTCTCCAGCTGTCTTGAGAACACTTTTTCCAAGAGGATCAAAGTCATTTATTAATGGAGAACAGAGGAAATACAAAAGTTTCTCAATAACAAGCGAGCCATCAAACAGAAGGGAATACTGCTGTCATTCTTCTGATAATAAAGCTTATAGAGATACTTTTCCAGTTATACATTTTCCAGTGTTCCAAAGGAAAATGTTTGACAAACAGAAAAAAGAACAGTAGTTGACTAGACAAATTGAAAGTACCTTGGGCTTGAACCAGAGTATGAGGTTGGGAGATGGAGACAAACAAGAAAAAGACCAGCAACACTGAAATTAGTGAACAGTTGTGAAATTATAAAGCATCAATGACATTTGTGAAATATGGCTTTATAAAAAAAGGGGAAAAACTGAACCTCTGTTGACTATGCTAAACTTGTGGAGAACTGAAAATCAGATACCCCATTTCATGCCATTAATGTTTGGAAGGGCACTAAAAGGAAAGAAAAAAGTAAGTGCAACAATTCTTGTTTTAACAGTATTTCTATAATGCATATTGTGATATAAATTGCATGTTACATAATTAAGCATACGATATGTTTTTCACATCTGGGAGGGAAATAAAGATAAGACAAGAATAGACAGCAAATGGTGTAAGTATGAGGTATGAGCACAGGCTGGAACATGTGCCTTAGCATGGATAATCTTAATTTTAGGTTAGGTAATTCCTGTGAGTGCAGCTGTCAATTTAGGACAGTTGGTCCTATCATAAGGGTTAGACTTCATTATTTGAAGATGTACATAGTTTTGTGTGTTTGTTTTACGTTAACAGGTTATGGGGGTGCACCAGTGGTTTGTTTGCATTTTGTCTGAGGGTTTTCATTAAAACAAAAAGTCTTGAAAATTGTGACAGAGGTTGAAATGGAGATGGCAAGAAACAACTGTATAAAAGATCAGACTGCCAAACATTAGTGGGTGCATATAACACAAAAGCTGGAAACAGACATTTAAAAAGCTGTCATATATAATACATGGGAATAATAACTTCTTATCATAATGGCTACACTACCCATATAATTATGGAACATGAATGGCCTCACAGGTATAGATAAAAGGGTAAGTGTATTGAATTATATTAAGAAATGCATAGTGCAAACAGTAATACTATAGGAAACCCATTTGCAAAGAAGTGAGCATGTGAATTTGATAAAGAAAGGATTTCAGGATGGATATTCAGCAAAGTATCAGGGACAAAGGAAAGGGAGTATACTTATACTAACTGGAAGAGCAGCTCCAATAAAGATAGATGAGGAGAATAAAATTATAATGGCAAATTCCTGGTAGTAAGAGGCTCCTAGCAAGGGAGGATGATTATACTGGCATGTATTTGTATTTTACCTATGACCATTATTATGGAGCTTAACAATATTTGGGAGAAATAATCAGCTTTCAGCAGGGAATAGTAATTATAGGTGGCGACTGGAACTTGATTTGCAAGAGTAAGGATATATCCGGGGGACCTAGAAGGGAAAATATAACAAAAACAGGTAGATTTGCAAAGAACAGAAACTGGAAAAACTACTCTAGTACTAACCCCCTTGCTCAATGATTCCTGGAATTTATGAACTCTAATGCCCTGGATCAACTTGGCAACACCCCCCACCAGGGGAAACAATATTCTGGACTTGGTCATTACCAACATGGGTGACCGGTGATCAATGCCCGAGATCAACTCCTCGCTTGTTAGATCAGACCATAAACTAAACTAATCACCCGAGATATCCACATCCTGACCCCACCCCCACACAAGGAAACCATTGGAAAAAAAATTTCCAAAGCGAACTACATGCTACTCAAAACTGAGGTGACTAACATTGCGATGCCCCTGCAGATGGATAACACAGTCAATACAGTCACAGCTGCAGAATCCTACACAAATGCCTCTACAAGCGCCTGCATGAGTGCATGGATAGTGCTATCCCCAACAAAACCAAGACGCTATCATCCAAAAAAAGGAAGCCAATCTGGTGGTCCCCTGCCATTAACAAACTCTACAACAGAAGGAAGAAACTATTGCAAAAGAGAGTAAAAACCCAGGTATGGAGGAACTCACTGACAGGCCTCAGTAAGAAACTAATATCGCTCATAAAATCCTCCAAAGCTAATTTTGAAATAAAAATAGCCATGGACTCCAAAGACAACCACAAGGCATTCTTTAGCTATGTCAGTAATATCCATGGCAACACCCAGATCTGCACCGAGCTACAACAGAACGGCACAAAATATACAGAGCCAACTGATATTGCCAACATATTGGCAGATAGGTTCAATGCAAACTTTACTCCCCCGTCACCCCCCAAAGGGCCTATAACTATACCAGATGGTTGTAGAGCTGTGGCAATCGCAAACACACAAGTAAAAATGGCACTCTCTAAAGCCAAAAACACAGCATTCATGGGACCGGACAACATCCCAGGCTATGTCGTACACGAACTCTAAAATGAACTAGCCTCCCTCCTAAATTCCATGTTCAATCACAGCCTCACCACAGGCTATGTGCTCACAGAATGGTGCACAGCAATGGTTATCCCACTCCACAAAGGAGGAACCACCAAAGACCCCGGGAACTATCGACCTATTAGCCTGACAAGTCTGGTCTGCAAGGCCATGGAGCATATCATCATGGAACTCAAACAAAGACATTGGTAACCTCCAAACTCTGGATGGTACCCAATTTGGATTTTTAAAACCTGGTAGACTTCTTTGAAACAGTTACTAAGGCCACAGACAAGGGCAAGGTGGTCCACACAGCCTACCTGGACCTTGCTAAAGCCTTTGACACTATCCTCATTTGGGAATCATAGATAAACTCATCAACCTTAACATAAAACCCTTACATCATGAGATGGATGGCCAAATGGCTCACGGACAGAACCCACATGGTAAGAGTTTCAGACTCCAGATCCGACTCCAAACCAGTGACAAGTGGAGTGCCCCTGTGTTCAGTCTTGGGACCCCTCCTGTTCGGTACAAACTTCTCTGAAGCGCAAGTGAACACCAAGGGTCTATGGCTAACCAAGTTTGCAGATGACTGCAAACTGGGTGCCATTATCGACTCCCCTGCTGACGTAGACATCCTGCAAAAGGGCCTCACCTAGACGGGCACCTGGAGTCAAAATCATGCCTTCAAACTAAATGCCAAAAAGTGCATAGTTATCCCCTTTGGTAAAAGCACGGTACCCATGAATTACCAAATAGGGGGAAGTCCACTTAACACAGAAAGTGTGATAAGAGACCTTGGGACCCAAGTGGATAGTAACCTCTCCTTTGATAACCACATTGCCACAGTGGTCAGAAAATCTTTCTACATGGCCCACAATCACAAAAGGGTTCGCATCTAGAAATAAGGAAGTCATTGTTCCCCTCTACTCATCACTTATCAGACCCCTCATTGAATACAATGCTCCATTTGGGATGTACCTCACAAGACACCTACAACAACTTGAGAGGCCCCAAAAGTACCTCACCAAGAGGACTGCTGGCATCAAACAATTGCCCTATGCCATCCGGCTCAAGAAACTCAAACTCTACTCGGTCGCATACCACTTACTTCGAGGAGACCTCTGTCTGACATACAAAGCTGTGTCAAATCTGGAATTGTTGGACATGCTCCACTTGAAGAAATCCCAATCTCCCCAAGCTACATGCTCTAGGGGCCTAAACCTCACCACACCAATAAATAGGACATGCTGGAGGGAGAGATTCTTGTCCCAAAGACTTCCCATGCTTTGGAACAAAATTCCCATCCACATCAAGCAGAGTTCATCATTAGCGCTCTTCAAGAAAAACCTTGATAAGTGGGATGGGTGATAGGAAATTCACCCCTGGGATTATGTCTGGGGCACTGCTCAATAGAGGGGCAGGAATTTAACAATACATGGGTGACAAAAGCCAATACACTGTTGGCATGCTTTGGCCCTCATGCCAATACCCTAGTACCTACATATGAACCTATAAAATATTTAGTATGGAAGATATGAATTTAGCAGCAGGAACTCAGAGAATTTACGTACTGTTCCCCAAGGTACAATAACTCGGCTAGACAAAAATTACATTTCACAGGAAGATGTGCATTTAATTGAAAATGTCAGCACACGTCCAATAAATATTTCAGATCATGCACCAATAACAACAAAGATAAAAATACAAGGTAATGAAATGAAAATGAGACATTGGCATTTCACCACATACATGTTAAAAAAGACGAATTCAAGGAATGGGTAGGGAAATTATTTGAGAGTTATTACTGAAGACCGAAGTTCTTTCATAACTTATAGCTGGTTGAACAGAATAAAATGAATGTGGAGTTTAAAAATAGAGTTAAAATAAAAGAAAAAGAAATATGGTTAAGAAGTAATATGAATCATTTAGAGGGGCTGACAAGGTTAAAGTATTGCAGAAGAAAGGGAATCTCACAGGGCAGGAAGAGGTACAACTACAGAGAGCTAAAGGGAAAATAAGGCAGTGTCTGGATAATGTGCATGAGTTTAGTACAGTTGCTGTTATGCAACTTTTTTTGGTCATAACTCCAGAGCACAAAAACTTTTATCACAATTACAAACCAGTTACTTGGGCAACAGAAAGTAGAAATAACCAGAGATCCTGTAGAAGTATTAGAGATATTTTAGATATTGTATGAAAATTTGTATAAAGCAGAAAAATGTGGAAATCAAGAAAGAGCACAAATGGAAATATTTATGGAAGGCTAAAGTATACCAATGAAAAAAAATATGTCATTGTCAGGAATAAAGCCTCTTAGTGTCAGTCCATAAAAATGCAAACAAAAATCCACGAATACAGCACCACGGCTTCAGCTAGATAAAACTTTAATATTTACAAAGAACATGCAGAGAAAAAACAAAGTAGGTCAGTAAGTGCTTTCACATGGATCCATCATGCTTCCTCAGACTGTCATAACATCACCCACATTGATCATCTATTTAAAGTAAAAGCCTTCTGCAGGTTCTGTTAATTATTAAATCAATTGTCATAGCAACAACTTCTATCAATGTCCACATCCTTCACTTACAGCCTAAATAAAAAGCTGAGTACTTAAAACTAAAAGCATTTCAAATAGTTATACAATCACACTATAAAACACTTGTTATATGTATATATAATAATATATCTATGAATAGATAGACATATTGACAAAGAACATACAGAGAAAAAAACAAAGTAGGTCAGTAAGCACTTTCACATGGATCCACCATGCTTGTATAGAAGACATAATGAACTTCTCCCCTGTTGCTCTCAGTTACTACCCCTCAACTCATTTTCTCCCAGCTTTGTTCTCTTTAAACTAGTCTCTCCTGCTGCTCCTTACTTAAAACTTTGTTCTGGAATCTCCCTCATCCTTCTGAATACTTCCTTCCCACAGTGATTGGAAAAAAAAGGTGTCTTATTTTGTTCTACTTTCTTATATCACATATGCTTATTTACCTTGTAGCACATGTTTTGTATGACTAGTATCTTTAATTGAAGTTTAATGTTTTGAAACCGAATTTTTAATGTGCTGTTTGTTTTATGTGGTGCTTTTCTCCCCAGGCCTCTACTGAAAATGGACATATATCCAGTTAGACTAGCCCGGTCAACAAATGTAAAATAAATAAATAATATAACTTACTTATACTATTTTAAATATGCAATCCATAGTAAAAACTATATATATATATATATATATATATATATATATATATATATATATATATATATATCCTTTTAATATATAAATAATCAACAAATAATTAGTGCATCAGCTTCCTATCTTTAAGAAAACGTTTCAAACTAATAGAATCATTTAACCCAAAACGTTTATCGGCTTATAGCCGTATTATCCATTTTTGTTCAGCTTTTCGGTATTATTCTTAATGTCTCTCATCTTTATATCTGGATGTATAACTTGCACCACAGTAAACTGAAACGTATGTTTCTTTCCTGACTGTATGGTGTGTTTGGCCAGTGCCCTTCTTGTATCTTCTATTCGTGTATAGTACAAGTGCTCTCTAATTCTAGCTTTTAACTGCCGATTAGTTTTCCCTACATAAAACTTAGGGCATTGTGTGCAACGGGCCAGATAAACAACATTACTTGTACTACAATTGGCAGAGCATGAGAACGCAAATTCTCTCAATGTCTCAGGATGAACAAAAACTTGGTTTACATGTATATAGCTGCAATAATTGTACCTACTGCAACTATATGCACCTGTTCTACTCTGCCTAACATTTTCCATTGGTGTTCCTGTTTTGTCACACAAACGTCTCTTAAGTGATCGTATATTCTTATATGTAACTGTAGGTTTATCACCTACCACACCCTTCACCTTCTCATTGATAGTCAAAACATGCCGATTTCTATATAAAATATCCATAATTGCTTTATTATCTGAAGTGTAGGGAATACACACCATGCATTTATTATGATCAAAATTTCTCTTATTTTTCTTTCTTTGGAAGGATCCATGTGAAAAATATGGTTGTCCGATTCCCTGCCTTTGTTCTCTAACACTCTCAATAGTTTCTTGACATAAACCTATACTATACCCTCTCTGTGTGAATAAAGCCTGTATCTCTTGTTCTTGTTTAGAATAGATGGTGTCATCATTAGTTAACCTGGATATCCGTAAAGTTTGTCCTCTTAATATGTTTTGAAAAATATGTTGGGGTGCATACTGATTTTTTCAAGTAAATTATTTTTCTTACACTTCTTCTTAAAGGGCATAGTTAATAATTGCCTATCAACCAACATAAGTTTGACATCTAAAAAAATCCATTTCAATAGTTGATTTATGTAAAGTAAATTTTAGGAAGGATGCAGTTCCCTGTAAATATTCTATATACTCTATAAGGTCGGATTCTAAACCTCTCCATATGAAAAAAATATCATCCACAAAATGGTAATAATATGATATGTATCTAGCATACTGTTCATTTGTATGTGCCAAGGTTTCCTCCCAGTGTGCCATCACTATTTTGGCATAAGTGTTGGCACATGGAGTACCCATAGCTACCCCAGCTTGTTGATGATAAACAATTCCATCATGCATAAAGATATTATTTAACAGAACTAAGTCCATCAACATACATTGTGTATTGATATCATTCCTAATGAAACTACTATGTCGACCCAGAAATTCTCTCATATATTCTATCCCAATATCATTGGGTATGCAAGTGAATAGAGAGGAGACATCTAGGGTAACAAAAATCATAGTTTATTCAAGTGGCTGCATCTCTACATAATGATGTCAAAAAATTCTCTGTAGCTAATAATACAGTCTGTATATTAATTAACAAGGGATGTAATATATTTTCCAAGTAAATGGAAATAGGTTCAGTCAACCAACCATTGCCCGATACTATCGGTCTACATGGTAAATCAACAACTGATTTATGTACCTTAGGATATCCTTTAAAAATAGGAATGACAGGTGTCTCGATAAAATATTCATACAGTTCTTTTGTAATGTATCTACATGCCAATCTATCCATAAGTTTGTTATGTACTGCAGATATGATATGTTTTACTTTTACTGTTGTTATCTTACGATATGTATTAATATCTACCAGCAAAAGTTTCAATGCTCTGTCATAATCTGAACTATTGATTATGACTATTCCTCCACCTTTATCAGCTGGACATATTTTTATATCTTGATTGCTCTCTAACTCATTAAGAGCTGTATGTTCCTCAACTGTCAAATTATAAAATCTCTTGTTATTAAAATTACCACAAGAATTATACAAGTCAACTAAATCACGCTCAAAAAAGTTTCTACATGTGTGTCAAGATTGGGTACATAAGTGCCTTGTTTTCTAAAGTTAAAGCATTGTTCAGTTTGTGGAACCAACATTTTCAGCATTATATTTCTGCAAAGCACTTACTGAACTACTTTGTTTTTTCTCTGTGTTCTTTGTCATTATTGTAAGCCACACCGGTGCAGTGGTAGCGTTGTTGCCTCACAGCAAGAGGTTCTCCCATTCGATTCTCGGCTGGAGCGCCTTCTGTGTGGAGTCTGCATGTCCTCCCCACGGTTGAGTGGCGTTCGAAAGACATGCGTAGAATGGGCGTGCCTTCATTGAAGTTGGGCGTCGAGCTGGCACCTCGGCACTCGTAAAAAAATTTACTGCCAATCATTAGCAGACTGGAGTTCCGCTGTGGCGACCCCTAACCGGGAAAAGCCGAAAGAAGAAGAAAAAGTTCTTTGTCAATATTAAAGTTTTATCTAGCTGAAGCCATGCTGCTGTATTCATTGATATTTGTTTGGATTTTTAAAGTATACCAAGATTAGAAGCAGATGAGGCTCAACAATTAATGGTTAAAATACAAGGAGATGAGATGCAAATGGTGACATTCAATCAATATTCAAGAAAGTCTCCAGGAATAGATGGCATCCCTGCATGAGTTTGGAAGCTAGGGAGGATTAAAGTGTAAAGATCTGAAAGGTTTTAACGGTATTTTAAAAGGAGGGGAAGCATCAACATCCTGGAAGAAAGCTGTGATGGCTATAATACATAAAGATAGTAAAGACCCATCAGATCCAGCTTCATTTAGGTCCATAAAAATTTTAAACTATGTCTATAAAGTATTTATGCCTATAATTGCTAAAAGAATGGCAAAGTTGCTGACAAAATTGATAGATATGGATCAGTGTGGTTTTCTGGAGAGGAGGCAAAGATATGACAACATTAATAGAACAATGATGATCCAAAGGGAAGCAAGTTATAAGAAAATAACACTGTTAGTGGTGGGTTTTGATGCAGAGAAAGCATTTCACAGACTAAGCTGAGATTTTATGAGTAAAGCAATGGAACCATTTGCACTCGCTGATAAAAGAATAAGGTTAATTTGGAGAATATATGAGGTATTGGAGGTGAAAATCAAAGTGGGAGGATTCTTCTCTGATGAGCTGTATCTGAGCAGAGGAACAAGGCAGGAGTGCCCTATTTTCCCTTTGTTATTTGCATTATATTTTGAACCACTGGCAAAGAAATAAGGGACCAGAAATTCAAGGATATGACCGGAGTGGTAATCAAAGTTGGCTTTATTTGCAGGTAATATTTTGCACCTGTTAAAACCAGAAAGCCACATCTCAGTGTCGTGTAACATCTCGACAGAGTTTCAAGTCTTTTTGGGATATAAAATTAATGAAGATGAAACAAAGACTATAACTGTAAATTATGTACCCTCACATGAATTATTCCAGCAATACCCATATTTATCAGAACAATATGAAATGAAGTATTTAAGAGTATGGATTAAAAACCATTCTGTTATGGCAGCTAAGGATATATGGGGAGACACTAAACAAAAGATAATACAGCCGAGAAACTGGAAGATCTTGTTTACAGATATGGAAAGGAAGATATAAGCAATTAAATGTGTTTAGTCCTTTTAATTTTATATGCAGCTCAGTTATATATTTATCAACCAGATGATAAGCTGTGTGCATAAACTAAGAGCTGAAAGAATTCATCTGTGAGAGGAAAAGAGCAAAGGTCAAGTGGAATAAGCTGATTCTTTCATTAGAACAAGGAGGTTTAAGATTATCTGAGTTGCAGGGATTTTTTAGAGCTACACAGTTAAGGCCATTATACATAACAGAAGCAGAAAGCTATAATTAAAAGTGGAAAGGGATGATAATGAAATGGGGAAATTCAAGACATAAGGAAATAGTGGAGTTTTGTATGCAGCTCCTTAAGAAGAAGAAGAATAGCTATACAGAATATTATATTCATAAAGCAGGCAAACGCATTTTAAGAACTAAGCCAACACAAGAATGGAGAAAGGAGATTTTAGCAAACGGGATGACTGCAATTACAGGTACAGAGAAAAGGCAAGAGGGGAATGGAATTTACTTAAGAAAACTGGAAAAGGAAGCAAAGTATTGGGAGTAAATAACTAGAAAGGGAAAGGTAATACAATGGGAAGAGGCCATGAGGATATTTGGACTGTAGACTAGAGACTGCCTTCCTTTTCAGGTACTGATAACAGAGTACAGGCAAAGAGAAATGTATAGGATCCTAAGTGAATGACCTGCTCTGGTAGAGTTTTTACTTGAATCTAGAAGAAGCTCTTGCTAAAAAAGGGATAATTAGTAGGGTGTATACAATATTGCATGATAACTATAGGAATTAACCAGAAGAGATTAGAAAAGGTTGGGATGAAGGGACTGGGTAAGCACTTCCAAAGGAAATAGTGGGAGGACATATGTATGGCTCCCAAGTATGCAGCAAAGTCTCGAAGATTTAGGATTTTTGCTTGGAAATGTTTGCATAGGTATTTTATACCCCAAGTAGTCTACAAGGAATTTTTCCTTAAGTAGATAGCAAATTTTGGAGACATGATGGGAAAGAAAGAAGTTGCTGTGAACATATGTTTTTGAAGTATGATGAGTTGTCAGACTTTAAAAATTCCCTACAGAGTACTCTGTCAGAAATATTGGGTGAGCAAATGAGTGTAACTAAGGAAATTATTTCTGAGCTGGGATACAGAATCTGAATTGCCTAACCATAGTAAGGTCTTGGTAAGTTTAATTCTGGTGCTTACCAAAAAAAGCAATTACTAGAAAATGGAAATCAAAGTCTAAACCATCTGTATTTGAAATACTGAATATTGTAACATAGATAAAACAACTGGAACTGGGATATTTGTAAAAGGGTAGAAGAAAATTACATACAAACAAATGGAAACCGAGGGAACAGTGCATGCAGAATAATATTTTGGAGGAGTGATACTTGATGGAAGGCAAGAACTGAGCAATTTTTATAATGTTGGATTGATGATAGCTATATAAAAAAACATACAAGATGTATAATGTTTGTAATTAGGAAAATGTTCTTTTTATATAAATGTTTGTTTGCCCATGTCTTAAGTGATAATTCAATAAAGGTATTAAAATACTGCTAAGTGGCTTGGCTCTCGATTCTGCCAGATTCTCAAGATATTCAAACATGGAGTCTTCAGTACACTAATTTACTCTTCCTACCACTTTGAATTTTTCAATCTCCTTCTTGATTATAAATCTTTCAGTTTCCTCAATCGTATGGGATAGTTTCCTTGCTCACATTCCAAACTGCTTTAGCTTTAAAATGCATCACATTCTTTGTTTAATTTAAACTTAATCCAGGCAAACTTGACTCACTTATTTCAATCTTAAATAACCCAACTCTTTTGGTAAAGTTTGATCCCCCAACTCACACAGTTTCCTCTATAAGAAATAAATTTGGAAACGCCATTGTTTTTTCAACATATCTGTGCTCATCACTTCATACAGAAACTTGTAGTGGAGAATGACTGGCTAGAAGACTAGGATAGGTCTTCAACTCCAGAACCATATGACTGTGATGTTTAGAAATATAATAGCTAATCTTGCCCAATGCCTATATTTTCTGAGAAAAAATCACTAATGTTAAGATTCATCACATTTACTAATCCAAAACATGAATATCTTTCTTTAAGTACTAACCTTCATTTGGTAAGTTTTTTTTTCTAGTTCCCCAATACATCTGCCTTACTGCCTACATGTTCCACTTCCCTGCTACAATCATAAGTCCAGACTGGAAAACGATTATTTCATCCATAATCTGCTTGATATTGTTTCTTAGAATATGTACACTGCAGCCAATGTTAATTTATTTCCTACCTAACTATATTTCACCACAATATAGATTTATAAATTATCCTTATCTTTTTCTACTCTGATGCCTATACCTTTTTTATCAGTAACAAGATTACTTTTATGACCTTTACCATTCCAACAAAATACTCTTCCAAGCCACTTCTCCTCATCATAAATGTATACTCATTGGTTGCTAAATGGGTTTCCTGTAGCATAATTACATGCACATTATTTCATCCAATGTATACTAAAGCTCTGATCCTTTTCCTATTATTGACTAGCCCACTAACATTCCAGAATGGAACTTTTGTTTGCTGCATGTTTAAGAGTACATGTTTTTCCTCTGCCCATACACTGCTATGTTGTGTTATTTTTTATTAATGTTCCATCACTGCACTGTCTGCAAGTACTGTTGGTAATTCCACCATTTTTTAAATGTTCCTTACTTTTTCCTTGGTCTTGTGTCATTGCATAAATTTCTGTACAATAACCCATTAATACTATTGCAAAAAAAGCCCCAATAAACTATATACATGTATCCTCTATCTTCCAACATCCTTCAATTGAGCTAACAATTTGAACTGGCAGTAATAATGCTCTTTGTTAAACCCTATTTGAGGTAACAGCTTTAATTGCTGCCCTATTTTCCAGAAACAGAGCCGTATTTTCCTTATTGATTAAAGTTCTTAATATGCCAACCCTTCGTTAACTTATCTGTCTAAACAGCAGTGTTGCCTGTATGCACACTGTGTTATTTGTTTTTATTATAAAACACTTTTCAAACTAAAAGTCACTTTCAAGCTTCACTTCTCATTAACAATATGTTAGTATTCCCTAGGAGTGTCTTACTGCTTTGCTTTAATTTCATGGATCATGTCCATTAACCAGACATGTAAATGGATGTTTCCTTTTCCAACCTACCCTAAGTATCACTTCTATAAGAACCTTCTCCAGAGGATATTAACCATCCCCCACTCAAGCGTATGCAAAGGCTAAACACTGGGCAAGTTTGCAGATAACAAGGCAACAAATGTTGAAACATAGCTGTGTTATACTTTACGTTTAAATAACATTGGCCAGCTAGTCAACCATTCCTTTGGAGCACTGCCCATATCCTCTTGCATGTTTTAATGCAATATTAATGAAAAGAACAGAAAAGTTATGAACGTTCCCACAATGTATTCAAACGTTTTGTCAATCTCTCTTTACTAGGACCACGGCTATTATAAAGGCTGTGTTTTATATCCCCTAATATAAATATGAGAAAAACTAAAACATAATTATAATATTATTAACAATGGGAACAGTGAGAAACATTAAAATGATTAAAAAAGCAGAGAACAGAACCCTTCAGACTGGCTTTAAAGGCCAAATATTAAGCCATGAGATATGAGCCTTATGTTGAAATTATCCACATACAGACTTGCTTGTGTCCTCCAAACTTAAAGCTGTTTATTTTGGTAAGTTAATAGTCTTTAAAAGAGTTCTTTTATCTTTCTTGAGTTATCTAGCACTTTTTTGCTGGAGCACAGGAAATGGTTTTGCAATTATGTTTTCTAGTGCAGAAGCCATAGGATTCTTTTTATCTTATTTTGGAGGCTACCAGTTGCCTCTTAGTCCCATTCAGTGCCATATTCTTCCCTCCTCATACCAAATCAGTCATGGCTTGCTGGGGGTCAATGTTTGATTTGGGTCCAAGAGGAAAGAAGATTTTGAATCTGACAGGATGTATTAACCTAAAGCATAATTGCATTTTATGACAGATTTACAGCTGAGATAAAAGAAAGTCTTATTTTTCTTGTCTGCATCAAGAAATCAGAGTTGTCAAAGACACTGACTTCTCCTACTTTTCATACTGCTCCTTTTTTTCACAAGCTGAATAATATTCTTTTATTTCAGCTGATACGAATATAATTTAATTTAGCTTTCACCCATTTGGAACAGTCCCTCTGCAGGACCTTTCTATCATAATGTCAGCCTTCAGGATTCAGTTCACCATAAATTCTTTGCAGTCCCATCCTTCCACCTGTTTAGGGAATACTGAGAACCTAAGGTTTTCTCTCCTCAATCTATCTTCTACTTCTGCTAATTCCTTCATTATCTCATAAAACTTCAATTTTTGCTCAGTCAGCCTTACCTTCATTTCTTGCTCTGAAATTCTCATCTCTTTTACCTAATCTGAGTGATTTAAGACTCTGTCCATTTCCTGTAATCTTTTATTTTTAGATGTGATATATGCCATAAGGGAACTACTAATTTTGAATTTTGAATATCTCTTCGTGAATCTAGTCAAACATTTTTTTCCCCAATATGACGGGTACAATTTCTTAGGCTGTACCCATTGCCTTCCTGCCATTCAATATTCCCAGAGACTTTTGTGAATTTACTGTATTTCCAAGTTTTTCCTTCACTTTTATAATATTTCTGGACGTCATGTGCACAGTCTATGAAGTACTGCAAATTAAGTATTCAGTACTTGCTATTTCAGTATTTTAATGCCCCTCACCTCACCAGAAAGATTCCTAGATGCTCACACCAAAACAACCATACTGGAAGTCCCTAACCACAGTTTCTTTTTTTGAAGTTTCAAACTCAAAGGATTGAGTCTGAAACTTTGATATGAAGCCAATAAATATGACTCGGGTTACTATAAGCATGAAAGTTGTTCAGAATATCATTATCTGCCAAACAAATACTGTTTTATATGCAGAAGAGGAATAAATTTAATCCATTATTCAGGAAATGTTGAACCCGCGGTAGTGGTGCTGAGGTAGCGTTGTTGCCTCACAGCAAGACGTTGTCCTGTTGATTCTCAGCTAGAGCATCTTCTGTGTGGAGGCATGCGTGAATGAGCGTGCCTTCGTGGAAGGTTGTGCGTCAGGGCTGGTAACTCGGCAAGTAAAAATCCACTACCAAACATTAGCGGACCGGAGTTCTGCTGTGGTGAGCCCTAACTGGGATAAGCCAAAAGACACAGCATTCAGGAAATGTTGAAAAGCATGTGTGAGATTCAAACTGATGTACCCAGCTATCTTCAAAATATTTCCTCTGGAGGAACAAAATAATTGTTTGAAGTATAAGCTAAGGAAGAAATACAAAATATTTGTCCAATAAAAAATGAGCTGTGAAACAGAAAGAGATTCTGTTTCTTGTTCTTCTAGTAATAAAGGCCAGAGAGACTGTGCCAGTGAAACCTTTCCCAGTACTTCAACATAAAATGCTTGAGAGAAGGAAAAAAGCACAGTGGTTAACTAGAAGAATCAAGCATGCACTGCAAATTAAGCAGAGACAGGGTTTGGGAGATGAAGGAGTACAGGAATAGAACAATAGAATCTGGAAATATTGGGACTTTCTTGGATTTTGTTTAACCTGTAGGGTCTCTAAAGCATATGCCCTACTTCATGCCATTAATGTTTGGAGAATAAAATCACTAACTTGGAAAGTGACAAATGTGGGATTACAAAGCAATAATTATATTTGTGAAATAGGACAGAACAAGAAAATATGGAAATGTTGGATTTTGTTAAACTTGTAGGGGTCTCATACATATGCCCTATTTCATGTAATTAATGTTAGGAAAAATACTCAGTAAAGGGGAAGAGGAGGGGGAAGTTAACTGTAAGCAAAACATTTTTTCCTTAATAGTACTGTTTAAATGGTGCATGATTTTCTTTGCATGTTATAAAGTAAATGTTTTCAGTTATTTGTAAGTGTAATGGGGGTACTAATATAAATAGGTGCTCCTGTTTTTGTTTTTTTCTTTTCTTTTTTCCCCTTTCTCTCTGTTTCTTTCTCCTTATTCAGATTTAAGAAATGTAGGCACTGCAATTTAAAAAAAAGCTCTGGTTTAAAGAGCATGACAAAAGAAAAATGAGTGTGCTTTTTCTCATTCTTGCATAGGCGAATGACTGAGTTTTGTATCTGGTTTGCATGTCTCTAGCAGACAATCTGTTGCAGAGAAATCAGGAAAATGGCTTGGAGAAAAATGTTTTCTTAAAGTATTCAAGTGTTTTCCCAGCTGAGTGGGGTATAAAGATAATGTAAAACCAGACAGCACTTAACAGAATCACAGGCTCTACCATGCGTCTTAGCATGGATGATCTTTCTTTTAGTTTAGCTGGAGTCTGGGTGTGGCTGTCAGTGTGCAACATTTGTTTCTATTATTTATTTTATTTTTTTATTTTACATTTGTTTACCGGGCTAGTCCAACTGGATATATGTCCATTTTCAGTGGAGGCCCGGGGAGAAAAGCTCCGCTATAAACTACTAAAACAAGTTAAGCTTATACAAAAAAAAAATATTATCTGGAATTTCTGAAGCTGCTGCTACCATGGGGGTATCTGGCTTGCCCAAATTTTATTAGGAGGGTAAAACTTCCATATTTGAAGATGTACATAGTTTTATGTATTATTATTATTAAGTTAATAGGTTTTCAGGGATATTTTGTGTGTGTGTGTGTGTGTGTGTTTCTGTTTGAGGGTTTTCAATAACAGAGAAAGCTCTGCAGGATGTGATATAGGCTCAAATGGAGATGACAAGTAACAATTGTATAAAAGATTAACCTGCCAAACAGTGCATGCATGTAACACAAAAGCTGGAACTAAACATTTAACAAAAAAACTGTTATACATAAAACATGGGAATAATAATCTTTCAAGAATATTTTTCTTTAATGTCTTTAAACGTCAGTGGTCTCACAGATACAAAAAAAAAAAGAAAGAGCAGTGAACTATAATCAAAAATATAGAGTGCAAATAGCTATGCTACAGGAGACATACTTGGAAAGAAATTAACATGTGAATTTGATAAAGAAAGGTTTTCAGGATGGTTATTCAGTGGAATAACTGGAGCAAAGGAAGACAGGAGTACTTATATTAATTGCAAGAGGAATTCCAATAGTAATAGAAGAGGATAAAAAAGACAATAAAGGTAGATTTGTAGTACTAAGGGGCTACTGGCAAGGGAAGAGGAGAATTACACTGGCACGTATTTATATTCTACTGAAAACTGTTATAATGGAGCTTAAGAAAATGTTGGGAGAAATAATCAGTTTTCAGCAAGGAATATTACTTACTGGTGGGGACAGGAATTTGATTTTCAACAGTGAAGATGTGGCTGGGGAGCCCAGAAGGGAAAATATAACAAAAATTTATTATGAAAATATTTGGCATGGAGGATACTTTGGCACTAGGAGTATGGAGTGAATTTACATATTATTCTCCAAGATACAAAAACTGGGCTAGGCATGACAGAATTTACATTTCACAGGAACATGTGCATTTAATTGAAGGTCTTGGTATGCACGCAATAACTATTTCAGATCATGTGTCAATAATAACTAAAATACAAACATAGGGTAATGAAATAAAAATGAGACACTGTTGCTTTCCCACCTGTTGAAAAGAGGAATTTAAGGAATGGGTAGTGGAAATTATTCAGGAGCTGTTAGAGAAGGCAGAAATTTCTTCTGAAAATATAGCTAGGGAGTGGGATAAAATTAAACTGGAATTTAAAAATATGGTGGAAATAAAAGAAAGGGAGATATGGCTAAGAAGTAACAAGAATTATTTAGAGGGACTGACAAATGTTAAAGTATTGCAAAATAGGGGCAATCTCACACAACAAGAGGAGGAGCAACTGCAGAATGCTAAACAGAAAATAAATGATTACCTAAATAATATGCATGAATTTAGAAGGATTGGTGTTAAGCAACTGTTTTTTGATAACTCTAGAGCACAAAAACTTTTATCACAACAGAAAGTAAAAAGGGCTGCCACTAAGCTTAGGGAGCCTATAAAAAAGGATCCTGTACAAGTATTAAAAATATTTTTGAAATTCTATTAACGTCTGTATAAAGCAGAGAAATATGGAAATCAAGAAGATTCAAATGGAAATGTTTATGGAAGTTAAATATGCCAAGGTCAGAGGTAGAGGAGGCCCAATTACTAACAGGATAGGAGGAGATTAAATAAAATGGTGATGTATAACCAATCTACAGGAAAGTCCCCAAGAATGGATGGTATTCCTGCAGAAGTCAGGAAGCTAGGAGGAAAAAAACTGATAAAGGTTTGGAAGGTTTTGTTTAACAGTATTTAAGAGGAGGAGAAGTACCAACATCCCATAAATTATTGTTCCAACTCTCTAACTACCCAGCTCAATCCAATATACTACAACCTTATTCCCCTCCCAGACCCCTTAGATCTTCTCACCAAAATCTGATCACCATTCAAAAACCGAAGCACCCAGCTGGGTCAGCTTCTCTTATCCTTTACCCTAGCTAAAAAATGGAATGCTCTGCCCTCCTACCCAAGGACCTGTAACAACCTTAATAACTTCAAATTTCAACTTCATTCCTACCTCTTCCTAAATAGGAAATGCAACTGCACTCTTCCACCCATACCTCTCAAACTCTCCTCCCCCTTCACTCCTGGCTAGCCTTCTTACCTTCCTAACCTCACTCTCAATTGCAAATTCGTACTCATAACTAAACAGCAAAATCTAGCTATTATGCTATATTCTCATCTATCTCATGAACTAAATTGAAATTGTATTGACTGTCTATTTCTTTCTTGTTGAAGAAACCCACTGTCTGTGTTTTAAACTATCTTTGAAAAATGTTTATGTTAATAAACTTTGTTCTGTGGAGCTTTTCTCCCCGGGCCTCCACTGAAAATGGGCCCCCTAGCCCAGTGGTCCTCCCCAGTAATCAAACTGGAATAAATAAATAAATAAATAAATAACATCCTGGAAGAAAGCGGTTATAGCTGTAATACCTAAACAGGGTAAAGATCCATTAGATCCAGCTTCATACTGGCCCACTTCAATACTAAATCGTGATTATAGTGTTTGTCTATAATGGCTAAAAGAATGGCAAATATCATGCCAAAATTGATAGATATGGATCAATCTAGATTTATGGGCAGGAAGCAATCATATGACAACATTAACAGAACAGTGATGATCCACAGGGAAGCAGGGTACTTTTCCTGAATGTAAGAAAATACCACTGTTGTTGGTAGGTCTTGATGCAGAGAAAGCATTTGACAGAGTAAACTGGGACTTTATGAGCAGGGCAATGGAAACATTTGCATTCTTTGATAAAATGATAAGGTTGATTAAGAATATATACGAGAGATCGGAGATGAAAATTAAAGTGGGTGGGGTCCTCTCTGATAATCTCTTTGCTAGAGCAGAAGAAACCAGTTGGGGTGTCCTTTTTCACATTTATTTGCTTTATATTTGAACCATTAGCAAAGAAACAAAGGGACACAAATTCAAGGAGATATAATTGGTATGGTAGTCAAGAAAAGCTGGCTATTTTATTTGCATATGATATTATTTTACACATTACAAAAACAGGAGACATTACATTATTGTGGAACATTTTGAGACAGTTTCAAACCTTTTCAGGATACAAAATTAACAAAGCTAAAACAAAGGCAATAGGAGTAAATTATATACCCACATATGAATTGGTTCAGCAATATATATATATATATATATATATATATATATATATATATATATATACATATATATATATAGGGATATGATAAAATGAAATATTGGAAACATTAGATTAAAATGCTTCTGGTGTGGCAGCAAAGGATATGTTTAAAGAGACTAAAGAAAAGATAATACAAAAACTGAGAAAATGGAAGTTTTGCTATATGGATATGGATAGTAAGATACAAGCAGTTAAAATGTTTGTAGTCCCATTAGTCTTATGCACCGATCAGATATATTTTTATCAACCAGAGAAGAAGTTGTGGACAGCTATTAATAAAGAGCTGAAGGACTTTATTTGGGAGGGGAAGACAGCAATACTTGAGTGAGATAAACTGATTCTTCCAGTAGAACAGGGGGATTGGGATTACCCGATTTGACATGGTATTTCCGAGCTACATAGTTAAGGCTCCTAGACATAGCACAAGCAGAAAATTATAATTCAAAGTGGAAAGGGATGATGATGAAACAGGGGGGAAGCTCAAGAAAAAAGGAAAGACTGGGATTTTGGATGCAGGCACTTAAAATCAACATCATCCCCCCCCCCCCCTGTTTTTTTTTTTTTTACATAGGGTCAGGGTGTTCAACTTTCACAATCTCTTATTTATTTATATTTGTTTACCAGGGTAGTGCACTGTACTCCAGTTCGATCCTTGGCTGGGATGCATTCTGTGCGGAGTCTGCATGTCCTCCCTGTGGTCGTGTGGGTTTCCTCCTACATCCCAAAGATATGCTGTAGGTGGATTGGACACTCTAAATTGGCCCTAGGTATGATTGTGTGCATGTGTGTGCCTTCTGTAGAAGGTTGGGCGCCAGGCTAGCAACTCGACACTGTAAAACTCCACTGCCAATCTTGAGCGGACAGGTGTTCCGCTGTGGGTGGCGACCCCCAACAGGGAAAAGACGAAAGAAGAAGACCAGGGTAGTGTACTGAATGGTATTGATCAATTTCAGGCTAAACTCGGGTATGAATCTCTCTCATTTAAATACCCTCTTAGCCTCATCATCAGTTATGCCTGACTGCTTGTAGATCCTCTGTTACACAACGCATCCATCTCTGTGCTGGATGCCCTCATTTCCTCTTGCCTTCTTCCTGTTTGACCCAAGTCTTCTTTGTTAGATTGTCATCTGCTTTCCTGCACATGTGCCTGAACCACAGTAATCCTTTTGACTTTCACTTCTGCTCATTTCGTTAATGTACAATACTATTCCCTAACTCAGGCACTTCATTTCAAGCACCTTCAGCTCCGTCATCTGCTTTGCCTTCATTATCCAGGCTTTGGTCGTTGTACTTGTTTTGTACTTTGCTGGTTCTTTGGCATCCTTCTGTCACACACTACCCCTGACACTGTGCCAGTTAGCTGCAGCTCTCCGATCCTAGCTTAGACTTCCTTTTTCAGGCTTCCTTCTTATCCATTCCTCCCAGATATGAGAAACAATTAACCCGTTCCACCATTTCCCTTCCATCTCATTTTTCAGCTTCTTTTGATCTCCACCATTTGAAACGCTTAACATTTTAGTAGCATTAAAGCAACAATACCTGTAAATAACGACAGAATGATTAATTTTAAATTCTCACCTGTGGTGCAAAAAAACTGGTTGAAACTTTCTATCAGAGAAAGCCACAACATGCACTGCAGTGGATTGACAATATGCCAAACTCAGTTACTTGCATTTTTGTTTCTTATACGTTTCTGCAATATGTTTGCAAACAATCTAAAATGTTGATGGGTTAAAGAAAAATCAGCAAATGGCAACGTTTTACTATACCAGGTAACAATATAATTAGTTCAGTTTAATCCATTGAGACCGCATTTTCCCCATATGAGTATTAAATAGCACAATTTACCAGAACAAACAAAATTATTTTCCATACAGTATTGCAGTACCAAACAATGCAGTATGGAAAACGATTTTTTTGGGAAGGGGGGCCACTATGAGTCCTGAGATGACCCACACAAATGGCTTACGTTTGACTCGGGTTCTGCGTTTTCACCTTCGATGCCTTACTACCTGTACTGTGGGGCCGGGCTAGGGAGGAGCTTGCTGCGGGCGAACAGAACGCTTTACTGCAAATCCCGACTCACTCGGTACTGTAGAAACGATTGTGTAAGTCGTGTGGTACCTCATGTAACTGTCACCGTTCTATTTATGCGTGTCTCATGTAGTGTTCTTGTCTGTTTGACGGAACTGCGTTTTTGTTCCCTTCGATTGTGTACTATCTGGTGGATTTTTTTCGAATGAGCAAATCATAAAGGATTTACTATTATTCTGCACTCAACGAACGCTTCCACCATGTTGCTGCCAAAGGTAAGCGCCTCCTCCCGTTAACTTTCCTCTTGTCAGCTGTCTTTTTTCCCCCGTCTTATTTGCATAGCCGAGTTGTTCTATTGAAAGCGCCTAATGACTAACATGATACCATATGGAATATGAGTGTTTACATATAGAAAATGTCTGTGAGTAGAGATCAAGACTCCACATGTTCATAAACTCTGTCCCCTCAACAAATCGGAAGGTGGAACTGTTGTGTTGTCACACCGCCATTAATTTGTGTGAGAGGTTTACACCTGAATTCCTCAAAGTGACCCCCCCCCCTTAACTGACAGAGCTTTGTCTGCGAACTCTTCCGAATTGGGTAACACCGCATGCTTGAAACCGCTTGTGTTCGTAGTTGTTTGTGTTCTGCCTGTATCACTCAGCAGTGTTAGTAATTTTCGACAGGTTTTGTTTAGACAGAACCTTTTTTTGGACCGCTGTTCGTTCATTGCGCATTTATTCGTACTATACAGAAGATTAGCGCGTTAACTTCTTGGATTGTTAAAGGTGATTGCATTTTTGTTCTATCCTCACTCCTTAGTAGGTATAACCCGGTTAACCAAACATACATAGCGTACGTTTTTACTAAAGTTCTTAACTAAACCAAGTACATTGTGTGGTGTATTTGTAGATGGAATCTATAGCAAGTATGCACATAAATATTTCCAGTGATTATCGTGTGTAGTACTACTCGGTGATCATCGTTAGAGCATTTTTTAAATACCTGTCCTAACCTGACGTGTAAATGCGTTGCTCTTGCATCTTTCAACATATGCGTCTGCTCTCGCGCTATGTGTATGTTCTTGCATGAATACACAGTTATACATATTTTTTTAATTGGGGGTGTTATAATGCCTGAAAGGAGGATTAGCTTTAAAGAAGACTTTTTTCTCCATATTTTTGCAACTCAGGTGATGACTTAAAGGGACAGTGTGATCTTCTTTCTTTTTATTACTGCAGTCTGTAGTAGCTTCCTATTTCGTGCTTGTACTTGAAGTAGTGCATTGCTTGCAGCAGTATAGTATTCATTAACAGCTGTAATTGTCCTGAGTTGCAATGCAGTTATTTCAACTGATACGTACCAATAACATGTGAAACCGGATGTATTTGGTCTGTGATACAGACGTTCTTTTACAGCATAGGAAGGATAAATCCTTTGATTATGTTGACAATTAGCTCTGTAAAAGTCACGAATCTGCAAGAATAGCTTTCAACTTTTTTGAACTAAATTCATTTAGAATTCTAGGTAACAATTATTGTTGAGGGAGCTGTAAACGGTTAGCTTATAAGTTGAGTGAATTCTCTGTCAGTTGGTCTTATCTCTGCAGCGAGGCATACAGAGTTATATCACTGTAGAGATTTTTAAGTCAGTCATACGTTTATGTATTCAAGTTAGATACATGCTGTGTACCCCCCACAACCTTCTCCTTTTAAGACCTGCATTGCAGTTTAACGCAGAATGTTTATCTTGTAATAAAGAGGTGAAATGCAGGCAGAGATAACAGCCAGGTAAAACAGCAGTGGTATGTACACAACCCAGTGTGTTTGCACTGTCTTTATTATTCTGTCAACAGATAGTTGGGACAATGGTCTTACAGTTTTAGTACAGAGGTAGCAAACATGTGCCGATGTTGCACAACTCTCTTAGGTAGTTGTCTTGTTTCTGTTATATTTTATAATTTAATTGCCTTCCTTTGATTTTGAGATGATTCAACAGACCACAATAAAAACTTCTTCAAAATTATTAGGAAGCTTAGAAGTAGCTAAAAGTTTTTTGCTGAACGTATTTCTAATGGTGTTTGCTACTCTCACTCCAGGAATCCTGCTAATGTCATTGTGGATAACTTCTCTACCAGCTTGACCAACCTCCTCTGTGTCCCATTCCCACTCACACCTCCAGTTTTGAAATACATCTTGACCAAGACTTTTCATCACTTTATAAAATTAAAAATACCAGTTCCATGGGCCCAGGGAGTATCTTTGGATGTCTGGTGAGAAGCACTAAGCCCTCTTTGCAAAAGCTCTGCATTAACCGTTCAGTCCAAGTATCTCCGCTGGTTGTACCCCCAAGTAATGGAAGACAGTTGTTAAAGTACCCTTACATAAAGGTGGCCACTCTGCTGACAGTGAGAAGTTTTACCAAGGCTGTAGGTAAAAGACATACTGTCTGTGCTGCCTACCTTGCCCTTGCCAAGGCCTTCAACACTGTCCCCCTTGTTAGTATTGTTAAGTTTTCACAACTCAACAGTAATCCAGATGTAGTTCCCCTAGGTAGCTCACTGGCTGTCTGATGCACCAAGTCTTAACAGAATAAGGTATATTAACTCTGGAAAGTAAAAATGTCAACCAGTGGTATCCTAAGGGGCTCTGTCTGTGACTTCTGTGCTTAGTCATATATTTCTGTGACATGAAAGCTGATGTTGAAAGACTGTGGCTAACCAAGTTTGCTGCTGCTGCTAATGTCAAATAGGGGGTGGTTGATAAATCCCATTCTGATACTCAAATTCTTCATTAAGGGCAGGGCCAAACAAAAAGTTTGCTGTGTTAATCGTGGGATTACTTTTAATGCTAAGAATTCTAATATAGCTTCCTTTGGTAACCTCAAACTCAGAACCCAACTATTAAGTCCATCATCTGAGTGTCTGGATGTCTGCCCTTAGGGTCAGTGTTTCAGATGTGAACTTAATCCTCTGGTAACCTGTCATTACCAGTGCAAGCCATGTGTAAACAACATTCTGTTTAGATTTGAGGAACTTTGGTACCGATGTCGATGGCAAACTCTCCTTTTGACAACTTTATTTCACTCACAGCTAGAAAATCTGGTGATATTGTAGTTGAGGGCCTCACCAGTTGCGCAGTAGCAAGCCCCGCCCAAAACCCACCCCTGTGATATGTCATTCATGAATATGCATTCCCTTCAAATGTACAACCGAAGAAAAAGTGCACTGACATGTAATATGACAGTAAATGTAGTAGTAAACTGTTACCAACATCTGTAATTGACAAGTTTTATTACACTAATAATATATACTATAATAGGTTCATAGATTAGTACTAAGCTAACTGCCCTTGCGAGCCATTTTAAGCCTAGCCAATTATCCCTTGTGAGACTCAAACCCTGCACCTTGTACTTGCAAGGTAAACACCTTAACCATTAGACCACCCTCCCAATCAGCAAAGAAGCGAAACCGTCAAAACACATGTCATCAGGCTTTTTACCGTGTAGCATTATAGTTGTCTTTGCCAGAGTCGGAATGCGACAGTTCACCATCCCAATTAATGTCCAAACGGACTTTTTTTTTTTTGTGCAGGTGTCACAGCCGACTCTTCCTCAGTATCCTTGGCAGGACCTTTTACTAAGAACAGATTTCCTGGGCGATACTGTATTAACCGTTTGTGTCCATTTAATATTTTCATATCATGTATGCACGAGCAAATTAAATATGCAGACTGGGTTGTCACTCAATTTGCGACACACCCACTTCTGCGCGAAACAATCTGGTGACACCCTCAACTACAATATCACCAAAAATCCCTGTACCGTGCACAACTTGACCTTCGTGGCATCACTGCAAGGTCCAGAGAAGTTGTAGTCTCACTTTGCTCTTCCCTTTATTAGGCCTGTCATTGAATTCAGTTTGCCCTTTACTTACCTCACCAGGCTCATAAATCAGCATGTGAGACCTCAACATTTCTTCACCAAAAAGATCTCGGATATTTGTACCCATATCTACTGTGATAGTCTGCAGCCTTATCCCTCTGCTCAGTTGTATAGGCTGTTTAGGAATGATCTCTTGAGTTTTACATGGTGTAACGATAACTCATTGAACTCAGTCTTTCTTCTTACTGTATATGGAGTATTCAGGGCTCCTTGTTAGTTTCCAACAGGTGGGTTTACTAAATGAGAAAAGTTAGGGAGTGAAAAGAAGACTACAGAAGAATCTAAGTGAATAAATGTTTGGATTTACCTGAATCTAAATTTCATCCTCTTCCATGAGAGGTTATCTTTCATTTTGTTAGGGGTGGCTCGTGCCATCGGACTGCCGGACTGCAGCCCCACCCCCCCAGCAAGAAAAAAGTACTTTTTTAGTTATAACTTATATAATTTAATTTTTACTGTCTTTCTCTTATCAGCCGTCTGCTTTACGCCGACTGACTCATCTGTGAGTACGAGCATGCGCAGTTTCGATTTCCGGGTTTTAAAAAAAGAAGTGTTTTTTTTTTCTCTTTCTCTAAGAGAACCACTCAAGTGCTGCAGTCTGGATAACGAATTAAGGCATCAGTGTGATTTCCAGCAGTCTGTGTGGTTTGGAACCGCATAGAATTGGAAGGGGTTCGGACTGCCACGTCCGCAGGCACGTACATAACGTGGATGGGCTAAATGGCTGCTGATTGGTTGTCGCTCTCTTCCCGGGCTTTATGTGCTGGGAAAAGAGCGAGAAGCAAACAGTTGCAGCCAATTTAGTGAGTAAACAGGTTGACCGGTTGTGGATTATTTTATTTGCTTGGCGGCCTAATTTCGTGACGTGACACAGAAGCTGAAAAAAGTACAGAGTTTCTTTTCTTCTTGGTGGTATGTGTAACACAGTACAATATGTAAATATAAATAATCAATATGATGTGTAAAGTATAGTGGAATAAGTGCACTGTTTTTGGGATTTAGGCTGCTGTAAAGAGGAAAATTTAAAGAGATCAGCTTTTGCATCTATTTTTTTTCTGTTCCTTATTATATAATTTAATATGTGGTAGTACTTCGCACATGCATTAAAATGATCTTACAAAAAAGTTTTACAGCCAGCTCTGAAACTCAGCTTTTCTAACTCTTTGATAGACTTTTTGTTTGAGTTTTCATGGTTAATAGCATCCTATTCTCGCCGTTTCAGTTAGTACTCACTTCTCATATTTTCATATGTTCAAGTGAAAACTTACTCTGCAAGTATTTTATAACAAGGAAACAGGTCTGTGGATCTAAGGCCCTGGATGGCCAGTAGTAACCTAGTTGTAGAAATCAAAAACCTACATGTAGATCACCATGATGTAACCCGCACCATGTAGTAATATATTTAGCCATGCCTCTAGCCTAGTATTACTGGCTTGGGTGAAAAAAATCATTTGTACGTCTTTTTTTTTGATTAAGTACAATTGTTAAAGACAGCATTATCCTCATAAACATCTTCAAAAAGTTATTCTTCTTCTACTGTGAATCCCAATAGTGTTGATTTGTATGTACAAATGCTTAATACACTTACCAGTGTTTAATATTGATTTCATTGACTAAAATTGTTTTGTTAAACATTTTGTTTACTGTTCCATCTGCACTTCTACTTGTGTTATCCTGGGCTGAGCCTGGAAATAGTCCAGTTGGATCAATGTTCCATCTGCACTTCTACTTGTATTATCCTGGGCTGAGCCTGGAAATAGTCCAGTTGGATCAATGTTCTAAAATAAATACATGTATGTATGTATGTATGTATGTATATATATATATATATATATATATATATGTGTGTGTGTGTGTATATATATATATATATATATATATGTTGCTGCCTTCACAATATAGCTTATTTAATAAACATGTATGAGCTCACACATTAAAGATGATATTTTGCTCACTGTCACATACAAAGATGCATTCCTACAATAGGAACACTAGATATCTATTTGTATATACATTTACTATGTATATATGCTCCAGAGTACACAGGTATATATATAGCAAAGCATGACTTATACACTCAATATGTTTTAAACTGTGTATATATATATGTATGAATTGTAGGAAACTGAACTGTTCACTATTGGTTGGATGGATGGTATAGATGGTAGCAATGTGTGAATGGATGGATGTATCATTGCATGGAGACATATACCTGTATAAGGCATATGAATGTATATATATGACAGGGCTGCAAGTAAGAGCTGAACATGCTGCTGGACAGTGAAAAGTATACCACATATCTGGAAGTAGAAGGGATAGAATGAATAATTCTGTGCAC